>NC_133355.1:19103255-19403255 GCF_030506205.2 Paramisgurnus dabryanus | reverse complement strand
TCTTTACCAAGGGACCTATTATATCCATTCCAATACGATCAAATGGAGTACCAATAATGGGCAAGGGTTGCAGATAACTTCTATCAGCTTTCCGAACAGGTGCTACCATTTGACATTCAGAACAAGTTTTACAATATTCTTGCACATCATGGTACATTTTTGGCCAATAAAATCGTTGACTGACTCGTTCATATGTTTTCTGTTGGCCTAAATGCCCTGACCAAGGGATGGTATGCCCCAAATGTAAAATCATTTGGTGCAGTACTTTGGGTATCACTAATCTAGGACTCTCTAGGTCAGCCAGGTACAACAGGTTGTTCTTTAAAATGTACCTGTCCTCTCCAAACTTTGGTACCCCAACTGGTTTACCATCCACTTCACACACTTTGTCGAACAATGGTTGTAAAGTAACATCTCCTTTTTGTAACTCCCCAAAATTATCAGGAACCTGCCAACGACTGTCAATCAACTCTGACCCAGGGTCTACAAAATGTGGTAAACTCTCTTGTACCTTCCCCCTATACTTTTCTTGGCGTCTCTGTCTTTTGCTTTTTCTCTCCTTCCCTGCATCAGAAAATAATTCAGCATCAGCATTGGGAAGGGGTTGCAACCCTTTAGTCTGGGACCTTGTAACTACCGTACACATTTTGGATGCTGACTTCACCAAATCAGTTAAAGAGGGTAAATCTTCCCCTAAAACCACATCAAATGGTAGTTTCTCAACCACCCCCACCCTTAACAGGTATGCCTGTTCTTCTATAACAACAGAGACTTCAGCGGTTGGATAAGTTTGTTCATCCCCATGTACACATCCCAAACACACAGTATCAGCATAGTTCAACACTTCACAGTTAAGTAAGTCAGATTTCACCAAGGTTTGTGTACTACCTGTGTCGACCAAAGCCTGAGCCGGCCGACCATTTACAGTTACCATTATAAGGTGGCTATGTTTCTCGGTAGGTGTTGATGATTCATCTAAGCACTCATTCCTGGGAACATAACACATATTAGTCACTTTGGGTTTTTTAAGGGGACAAAGAGAAGCCTTATGTCCGGGTTGTTGACAATAATAACAAATCAAAGTTGTATTAGAATGTTTCCCAGACACACCCATAGTCTTATCAATAGGCTCCTCAAATTTACCCCTGCCCACAGTCACAGTACCTTTGTTGGTTCGTGGTGAATCTCGATGTGCAGCCATGAATCTCTCAGCCAACCTTGCAGCCTCTTCACCAGTCAATGGTTGGTTTTCTTTGACCCATACTCTTACGTCGGGACGCAACACTCTTAGATACTGTTCCAATATGATGGTTTCTCCCAGCTGTTCCTTGCTCTTCATCTCCGGACGCATCCACCTCTGATACAAGCCCTTGATGCGGTTGTAGGTTTCTCTTACACTTTCTCCTGTTGGTACGGTCAAACTCCTGAAACGCAGGCGATACGTCTCCTCCGTCACGTTGTACTTGGCCAGCACTGCAGCTTTGATATCCACATAAGATCCCGACCGTTGTTCATCCATGCCTGCATAGGCCTCCAGAGCTTTGCCAGTCAACAAAGTTACCACTCGAGGTGCCCACTCGTCGATTTGCCATCCCCATGTTCTAGCAATGCGTTCAAACCGCACAAAGAAGCTCTCCACATCCTCTCCTTCCACAAAATCAGGAATTCGAGGTTCATGATAACGTCTATATGGCACTATCGGTGGTGTAGACATACCTGGCAGATTGTCCTCAGGTTGAATTGCATAAGGTTCTGCAAACGAAGCTCTTCCTGCTGGTGCTTGAGGAAGTGTTCTAGGTGTAGGTAACGGGTAATGAGTTTGTTGGCTTATCTGATCAACTGAGTCCCACCCTGTCTTGGGTTTCTGTAACATAGTAGCCTTTAATCCATTCAATTCATCAAACAATAACTTTTCATTTCTTTGTTGTTGCCTCATGAACCTCCTCATTTCAAGAAAAAACTCTTGGTCCACCACAATACCTTCGGCTTCTCCTCTGGGTGTACTCACTTTATCACTCTTGGGTCTCACCACAGGTTCAGTCTCAGGATACTGCATGTTCATCCTATGAACTGAGTCTGTCAAAGCTTCCTCCGATATCACAGCCTCCAATTCACCTGCTTGAGCTTCAACAGTGTCTTCCTCTCCTTCAGAAAACAGAACTGGGTGGGCTCGGGTAACTCTTTGGGGAGCTCCATATTCTCTTGTAGCCATCTTGTGGTTTGAAGTTTTCGTCTTGTATTGTCAGTCACTCCATAAAGACTTCATATCCCACTTCTGACACCATTTGTGGTAAGATGGTCTTTGCAGTGGCTGACTGACAGTAAAGAAAATGGCAAAACTCCAAATAGTCCAAGGAAAAAACTTTTATTTAGGTGCCAAGGCGAAATATCACTTGAAAAATTAACTTTAAACAAACAAAACAAAATAATCAAACAAAATAAACTAAAAAAAAAAACCTCAACACATATTTGACCACAAAAAAAACAGTTTAAACAAATTGTTGGCTACTGTTACAACAAACACCCCTCCTCCCTTCACCATTTCCTTTGTTCTTTTATACTCTTGGTTCCCGCCCTTCACATTCAAACGGACCAATCATAACACTCCATTTGTTATAGCACTATATTTTACACATCACAGATTTTTCCATTTTACAAGTCACCCCCAATACAAGGTTTACATGGAACTATAGGCATTATGTTTTATTAAATCACCAAATCATAAACACACAACATATTATACTCCAGGCATGGTTAATTGGGTAACTCCTCCCCTTCAGGATGATATAAAACTGGCTTCCTGTTTGCCGGCCACTCCTTTTAGGCCTCTACAACACCGGTAAGACATAGAAACATTTACATTAACACACAAACATGTTTGATAGATTTACCTCTACATTGTATGCTTATAATGCTAGCAGTTAGCATGGAATGTGCACCTTCCATGTGACTGCCTCTAAAGCAAAACCACAAAAATAAAGGACTTACCAAACTCTTGTGTATTTATTTATCATTAGCTTTGTCTGCTACATCACAGTATAGAAAAGGATTCATATAGCATTCTCTTAAAACGACACAGATGTTTGAAAAATCCTTTTTAGAGGGAATGGAAGAGACAGACCTTAAATCTTCCCTAGTCCCAGATGAAGTCAGTTGTCAAACACTTTTTTTTTCTCAGAGCCTTGTTGTTGTTTTAATGGAAGTGGGTTTAGGGACTGTGTTTGAGAAGTGCAAGCTCCTAGAGCGACACTGAAAAGAGAGGAGGGTCTACTAAGATCTATCTTCTAGCATATTCTTCTTGTTTTACAATCTCAGAAGACCACATCTCACAAAAACTTTTATACAGGCAACCTATTTACTGTATGCCGTTCAAAAAACTGGACATGGCCATTGTAGTTTCAAACAGCTAGTTTTAACTCATCTGTTTGCATTATATTAATCCTTAAAGTTTTGCATAATTAGGGACGTGACCACTTGACAGGTGAATTTCCACTGCTGTCACTTTGTTAGCTAGACTGTCGAGCTCTCTGCCTATTTTCGGTTAACCGCGAGTGACAAGTTTGGGCTCCAAAAATTATCTTCAGAAACCTGCGGGTGACATCACATACATTATGTCCATGTTTAATATAGTACAGTTTATGATTAATACTAATGGAATATGTACACTTTCATAAACAAATTTTATGTTGTGATATCTGGACATTTTTAGTTTAGTTACATGTACATGATGAAGCAAGTGATCTGGCCTGCACCATTACAGAAGACAATAATATAATGATCAATATTCCTCAGAGGCACGTTATCTTCAGCACAAACAAACTTTAGTGGGGTGAGCATATACTGTAGTCTGCTGACTAAACCCCTTAGTTAGCACAATGAGGCGAACTATGGCACCCTCTAATTGGATACAAAAACTTACACAGTAATTCTCAGATGCTTTTGTTCTGTATTATTTCATAGTAACTAATGCATTCCTCTGATCTTTAGGTTAAATGTGATCTTGCTTCCTAGCTTAAGTGATTCTGTCATTGTAGCAGTAAGAGTAGACAGAAATGTTGTCTACTCTTGTAAAACATCCAGCAAAAAAGTAATTGCAATAATATAAAATCTTTGTTTAATTAATTATATTGCACAGTAGTTGATGTGCACCAGAGATGCACAATTCCAGTATTTATTTATACCTGTGAGCGTTGAGCGTTTCTTGATTTGAAGAGGAAATTAACATTGAAGTGAATTTTATTTAAGTTAATTTGATTATTCTTCTCTTTAAAATGATTAATTAAATATTTTCCGTGTCAGTTGTTTTATCCCAGTTATTTCATTTTCAAAAGAGCTCTCGTGCTCTTAATAATTTCAGGGTAATGGGAAATTATTCTGCATTGGATTTTGGGAATTCAACATTTCGTGGACATCAATGATTCAAGGATTTACAATTAAATAAGTAATCCGATTCACCACATCAGCCACTGTCTGTTATTGATTTACAGTCTTACAATTAAACTTTAATAATCAGTGGGTTGGGGATTAATGCAATTTAATAGAAATTGATATTTTGCCATGCATGTATACTGACAGGTGTTTCACCTTAAAAAAAGCAGATGATTAATAACACTCATGTTTTTTTTTTTACAGATATGCCAATATACAACCTGATCTAATCAATTTGCATTAAATTAAACTGCATTAAATTAAACTGCATTAAACTACTGTTAGAAGATTTAATATGTGACTCCGTGAATCTAACAGAAAAGAGGTTGATGTGGTAAATCCTGTTTTGTTTCATTGAATCAATAACTCACTGATGTCCACAAAATGTTGAATTCCCACAGGACCCTGCAGAAAGATTTCTCATTTCACTGAAATCATTCAGAGCACGAGCTCTTTTTAGTGTTGACATGTTAAACATTGGATTTTTTGTAAGCAATTCTTAGGGTATACAAATATACAGAAACCAACTAAACCGACAAAGAAAAACTCAAAGTATCAAACAAAAGCTTGCCACATTGTGACAAAATGTGTCAGTAATTGACTTTTCAAGTTTGTACAGATGCTCCTTAGCACATTTTCTCATTTGAGTGTCAATATGAGTTTTCGAACTATTAGCATATCACTGAAAAAAAATATTCATTGAATTACATAAAAAAATTTAAGATAAGTGGTTGCAATCAATTTATTTAAGCTACATTTAAACAAAAAAGATTAGTAAAGTAAAAAAAAAATATAAAACTTTTGTTTAAATGCAGCTTAAATAAATTGATTGCAACCACTTACCTTAAAAAAATTGATTAAATTCAATGAATAATTTTTTTCAGTGTATGTTCTCTAGCTGGTGCTCCTATAGACGGTTTCATTAGACACACATGCGTTAAAATATGAACTATGGTAATCTGCTTGTTGTTTATTTTGCTTGTTATCAGAAATAATCTACTCTTAATGGACTCTATTGATATTGATTCTTTGCGGAGTTTACCGGAAGTTACGTTTGTTCCACGAAAACCGTTTGTTTGTGTTGTTACTGCTGAAATCGTCTATAGCTCAGCTAGAGGATGGCGCTTGTAATGCCAAAGTTCAAATGCATACTTTGAATGAACTGTAAGTCACTTGGATAAAAGTGTCTGCCAAACGTATAAATATAAACATAATGGAGAAGATTATATCAGAAAGTTCAGTTTGCAATCTAATACAGTATCTCTACCATTGAGTTGTCACTACAGATTGTAAAAGTTCAGGTCAAAATATCCATAAAACTTCAGCATAGAAATGTAAACTTCTGGACATACGAATAATGTGACTATGAGAAAAGCCTTTCATCTACAGTCTGTATAGTCACCCAGCAGACTCTCTCTAAAGCTCACCAATATTTCTGGATTTCTTCTCTTTCAAAGCACGGATAAGTGTCAGCTGGTGTCAGCTGGATCAATTTTTGCCTCCCACAGATGAGAATGTTCTTACTAAATTGACTTCATGTTTAAAAAAAGGCCACAGATATCTGTTTAAGTTGTCATACTGTTTGATGTTTTGCAGTATTTATCACAGATACTGCACTTGCTAAAAGAGTTAGGGTGTGATCAAGGTAGTCCTATTGATGAATATCAGTCATGTGACCTTTTACGTCATTCCATTTGTTTACCGCCATCTTGAATACCTACTGAGTACCAGTAGGCTACTGACAAGCATTGGCTAGCTTGCTACGATTTACGGATTTATTATCTGTTACTGTCTATGATTCTTATGGATACGGGAAATGGCTACGAAAGACAACATTTCGCACCCCGACTGTCATGAAAAGAAACGCTAATTTAAAAAAGAAATCTTGGTAAGGGTGTGATGCCTACTCGATCCCTGATGCGTTCTTCCTGCCGCTGTCCACTGCTACCGAACTACCACTATTTTTAAAACACTAAGAAGGCGCGACACAACATGAAACTTTGCTCGAAGTATCACCTGGATCTCTACACATGAACGCGAGCATTGAGAACATTGTTTGTGTACACAGAGTTTACTTTCCTCCCCCCTTACGTCGCATTCGGAGATCGATACATCTTGACTGGCAAGATGGCGGCGAGCGGACACCAAAACAACCAAAGTCAGTTGTTCAAAACCTTCTTTTTAGTTAACTCTGTGTACACAAACAATGTTCTCAATGCTCGAGTTCACGTGTAGAGACACAGGTGATACTTCGAGCAAAGTATGATGTTGTGTCAAGCCTTCTCAGTCTTGTAAAAATAGCTCACAACATATTGAAGGCATAGCTTCTAGTCATTTTGCGATCACTTCAGGAATGGCAAGTTTGAGATGTAAGTGACGTCAGTTGATATTCATGAATAGAGGAGCCTTGATCTCCAAGTATTTTTTTCTGCATCACTTAATACATACTGTATCAGAAAGTACTGTATGGGAAGACTCCTCTTGAATAACAGACTTGGCTTCCACTTAATTTATCGTAATGCTACAGTATATGTCACGGCTAGGGGCTGGCTACCAAACCTAAAGCCACGCCCCTTCTCAACTTCCACCTTGAGGAGGTCCCCAAAGCCAACCCAATGACCAAACAACACGAGAGCAGGTAAGTATTAAAACAAACTTTATTTAAATATTTAAAATAACTGGGGGAGTGGGGAAAGGGGCAATTAAAACTCGCTGCCTCTCTGCCTTCCAGGCAGACCACAGCACGGAAAAGTGGCAGAAAGGGGAAGAGGGCAACGGGGGTTCCAGGGGCTGGTGACCAAGATATAGGGGGGAGGGGACGGGGAACACAGGCTCCTGCCAACTCCGCTATCCGTGGCGCCCTCCTCTTCTCTCCTGGAGGCAAAGACAAAATAGTGTGAACTTGGGGTTTTATCTCTCCCTCTAACTGCGGTACCTGTGTCACGTTGGCCGATACTTCACTTCTCACTCCACTTTGTGTTTCTTTCCACAGGCTTCGACTGGGACACGAAGACTCGTTTAACCTGGACTAGGATCGTCCTCACCGGTCGGTTTGCTGATAGCTCTTGGTAAGTATGGTTCTTCTCCACAGGTCACTCTCCTGACATTCACTCCCGTCTCTTCTCTCCCTTTACAGACAGCTTGGACACGACAACACAGTTAGTACAACTTGGATACTTCTCACCTCTCTGCTGCTTACAGCTCGGGGCGTGTATGACTGTCCACAGTTCGTTCTACTGACGTTCACTCTCGTTCTCTCTTCCTTTACAGGCAGCTTGGACACCATAACACAGTTAGTGCAACTTGGATACTTCTCACCTTTCTGCTGTTTACAGCTCGGGGCATGTATGACTGTTCACAGTTCGTCCTACTGACGTTCACTCTCGTTCTCTCTTCCTTTACAGGCAGCTTGGACACAATAACACAGTTAGTGCAACTTGGATACTTCTCACCTCTCTGCTGTTTACAGCTCGGGGCATGTATGACTGTTCACAGTTCGTTCTACTGACGTTCGCTCTCGTTCTCTCTTCCTTTACAGGCAGCTTGGACACAATAACACAGTTAGTGCAACTTGGATACTTCTCACCTCTCTGCTGTTTACAGCTCGGGGCATGTATGACTGTCCACAGTTCGTTCTACGGCGTTCTGATCGACATGTACGGGGGCGGGCTTACGACAGCGGGCCTGCACAGAAAGGCAAACGACGATGGTTTTCCTAGGGGTCGCCGGGGGCAAAAACCCTCTCGGCGAATGCGCTGATCAGCAGGGGGCAAACTGTCACACCGTCTCACCGGGCCGAGCGCTGCCCTATCCTCAATGCCCGTAGGCCGATCGAATACCGGACAGGGGCGCCCCTTTGTAGAGGCCACGGGGCGGTGGAACTGCTTCGCCTCTCGCTCTGCCACAAGATAGAACACACAGGTAAAATAGCAATATACAGGTTCGAGGTTGTACTCACACATGCGCTGCCAGCTTCCAAGTCTTCACCGCCACACTCTGTAACTGTCGACACACAGACGGGGCGACTTCCAAACCCCACGCCGTCACTTTATACTTGAATCGCACCCAGCATACAATAATTAGTGTTACTCACAACCGTCAGCCTCTCTGCCTTCTTCCTCAGTAGAAGGGATGATGCGGGGTACGTCTGACAAGACACACAGCACTTGCACAGCAACCCACAGCAAATACACAGCACCACTTCAACGTGAAAGGTTTTTCAAAATGACATAGCCTCACCCACCACACTACAAGTGTACACACGAGACGCCCGACGTCCTCCACTTCGCTAAGGTCAGATGGGGGCGATGGTACTACGGCCGGAGCTTTTGGTTCTGCTGCTACGGCTGCTAAATCCACTTATTCCTGCGGCTCACCTACCACGCTAGATCAGGGGTAGGGCCGCCTTCCTGGAGGCGTTCGATAATACACAGGTTAGTAGTTATATTT
This sequence comes from Paramisgurnus dabryanus, assembly GCF_030506205.2. NCBI lineage: Eukaryota > Metazoa > Chordata > Actinopteri > Cypriniformes > Cobitidae > Paramisgurnus > Paramisgurnus dabryanus. The sequence goes on along the minus strand of NC_133355.1, from coordinate 19,394,378 downwards.
CAGTTAAATCCAGAGCCAATACTCACAGCGGTCCTCTTGGTAAATAGTTTACAAACTGCTTCGTTTCCTTCCTCCTTGGTTACTCCAAGCGTGTCACAATTATCGTTGTTTTCTTCTACCCACAGGGTTTCCTCTTACGGTAGCATCCACTGAGAACTACGAGAGAGAAAGAGAGAAAGTGCAACCAACTGCTAGGGATGGCTTCCGCGAAACTGACGTTTCGACACTGTGTCGAGATCCCGAAGCGTAAATGTTTCGAAACACTGCTCCGAAATGTGATTCGAAACACCCATGTCACGTGATGAAGTGATTCGAAACACCAAGCGGTGCATTTCACAAGTATTTCGAAAGGTGGCGTACCTGTCGAATCTGCTTCGAATCTTAAACTGACAGGGTAGGAAACAAAACTGACAATACCTGCGTTTTTGGCAAGATCAAATACTATAAATTACTGAAAAGAAGTAATTTTTCCTCATATGTATGTAACACTTAGGCTACTTACAAAAAATGCATGCAAGCAACAAGTGTCCCTTGTGTGAGAATGAGAATGTTTTTAAAGGCTGGAGAATTTATATGTAAAAAAGTAGCTGGTTGAGTTTATCAACACAGAACAATTTATATATTTGAATAAAGATCTTTATATGTAAACAATGTGGCATATTATGGCTTGATATATTTTATGAATCTCTTATTATTTATTTGGTATATCTCTATTCTATTATTTTTTTTTTCATTAAATAGACCCGAATAGCCTATAGTTATCGACAATTGTGAGCCTAAAAGCTCATGTAGTTGTCAAACAGATGTTAAAACAACAACAAAAACCATTTTATTATGATGACGTAGCACATACATTTCCCAGGTTCGATCATAAGATCTACGCATGAGAGTCGAGAGCACTATCCACTCTCCCATTCTATCACTTGTGTGTCATTCAAACAACATGTGGGATACAATTTGTCAGCGCTCGTCTAAAATCTTGTCAAGGCTGCTTCATGTAAAGACATGCAAACGACCGCTAGGTGTCACTGTGGAGGCGGTTTCGGATTGATGTTTCGAAGCCTCGAAACATACGGCACAATTGATTCAACTGTTTCAGTGTTTCACGAAGCCTCGCTCTGCCCACCACTACCAACTGCCAACGTGTACCGGACGAGCACAGCTCTGTACCTCAACTCACACACTACCCCACCAAACTGTGATTTACACTGCTCTAAAATACTCCTCTGTGTGCTGTAATCCTCCAATCAACCGGCGTTTCTCTTAAACGCCCACAGCTGCGCTCTATTTCGCTGATTACAGCCCTCGCGATGCTACCGGATGTCCGGTGTTTCCTCTTCCCGGTCTGGGCGGAAACATCCGGGCGGAACCAAAGTTTCCCGACTTTCGGTTCCGCCCAAAAGATCGTCACCTTGTGACATATACAATGACATTCGGGAATTGTGTGCTTCCAGGTTTGGGTCAACAGTTTCTGTTCCAGCATTATAAATTGTTCCTGTGCTCAAAGTGATGTCCATCAGGAAATGGTTTAATGAGTCTAGTGTGGAAGAATTTTAATGGGCTGTACAAGGCTCAGACCTGAATTCCATTAAATACTATGAACTAAAACACTGACTGCAAGCCAGACACCATCACCCCATTTCAGAAGTTAACCCCAATGTTTCTTCCAACATCCACTGTTCCAAAATCCAGGTATTAATGCTGCTGTAGCAAAGGGAGGACAGACTATCTAATGATTCTTTGTCCTTGAGAAAGAAAAGAAAACTTTAGTGGGTACAAAACTTATTATATGTACCTCATTGCTCTTACAGAACTGAACTCTTGTTTCTTTTTCAGAATTGCTCATATGACTTTAACAGTGCTGATGTCTAATTTCTGAGATGGAGGCAAACAATACATTTTACAATTACTTTTAAAGGACTAACATGTGACTTTGTAAACCCATGTGCTAAGTTAGATCACAGCACTTTGTGAGGCTGTGTAACAAGACAAACCTTCAATTTATAAAGTAACTAAACCCTAAACCACTTTTTTGGTTAATGGTCTGTAAGAATGGGGCTTTATTAGGTGCTGTTCATTGATTTGAGTAACTTTTTTGACATTTGGGTATAAAGTGTTTCAATGCTACAATATATGGTGTAAAAACGTCTGAGTGCTGCCCTCTTCAGGTTGAACGATGGCTACTGCAGTTGAATTTTCCTGTTGGATGTTGCGGTACTGTGTGATGTAAGCGCTACAACCCTACGTAAGCAAGTCTAAGCTCACCGTGCCCTTGTTACGATCTCACCACACCCTTGGTATGAGTTCGTCCGCTCTATCTCTGTGGGGTCCGCCCACTTTTCTTGCATTTTTCAAATATTGCCACTGGGTGAAGTCAGGTTCTGACCATGGGTTTAGTTACTCATTAATAATAACACAATGTTCCACCAGTGTCAGATTATAACAGCAAGAAATATCAGATCATAAGACAAAGACAGTTCAGGAATATTTCCTTTGAAATGGTAAGGTTACTCAGCAGCTATTAGGAGCTGTTAATGCATTGAAGAAACTTCTCTCATAAAAACTCAAAAGTCAAACCAAATGTAATGTATTCTCTTAAATAAAAAATGTTCTGTGGTTTGTTTTTAATGTTGAGTAAAAATGATTGGTTTCTACAGGGTTTCATGGTGTGAAATCTATGTCAGAAAAATATTAATATTACATAAGAAGAATGTGTTATGTAGTAGTATATCAGCACAGCTGTGATTTGGCTGCAGGCACACGGCCTCAGATGATCACCATGTGCATATACATGCAATACTGAGTTTTACAACACATCAACACACAATGCACAATGCAATGTAGGGTTCCTACACCTTAGTTCAAATTCAAGGACCTTTCAATGACTTTCCAGGTCCAATACCCTCAAATTCAAGGACTACATGGGCATATTTTAAGATCCATTGTTACAGTTCCCTTTCGAGGGAACTCGCGCTGCGTCACTGTAGTGACACTTTGGGGATGCCTTCAAGTGCGTCTGAATGTGTATATCAAATTCAACCAATGGTGAGGCTTAACAACAAAGACAGGGAGCCAGGAAGTATATCACTACCTGAAATATTGCCAAAGACGGCGTTACAGGGACGCAGGAAGTATGGCAAGGGAGACACAGTGTCTCGTTCCCTTCTCAGGGAACAACAGTTACATACGTAACCCGAGATGTTTTCATGTGTCAAACACAACTATGCAAAAAAGCATTTTGGTATGAATCAACATTCGCATACAGAAGATATAAGCATGTAAAGAGAACAGTTGAGCATGTGTGCTTAAAAACTGTAGAATTTTTATAATATTATCCTACACTACACGGGGAATAATATGGATTTTTTCTTGCATAAAATAGATTCAAGCACTTTCAATTACCTGTATCTATGTATGTTTATTTTCAAAAACTTCCCAGTGTCTTATATGTTTTTCCTCAGATTCACAAACTTTCAAGGATTTCAAGGACCCGTGGGAACCCTGAGTATGTAAAATAAAAAAAGTGTGAAGAAGTGTCCCATGTGGTGGGTGTGGGGGTGGTGCCATGGGGGCTCAAGCTCCTCCCTCTTTTGTCTCAACTGTAAATGTGCCCCTCTGGTCATACTGTAGTGAAAATAATTATACAAGTAATGATGAATAAAATATGTTACCATTGCCACTAACAACACCCTGTCAGAATAAAAGGTACAAAATTGTACATTTTTTGTTGCAGGGGTGGTACCCCAAGGTACCGTTTTGTACATTTACAGGTAGTTAAACATAATACAATGTTGTACCTTTTGGGGTACAGTACTGTTCCCTAAGGATCTATTTTGTACCTTTAAAGGTACAGTTAACTGTTTTGTACCCCTAAAATTTAACTGGTACAAAATTGTTCCTTAAGGTACACAATAGGTCCTTAGGGTATAATATTATACGCCATAAGGTACAACATTTCAATGTGTTTTATACCCATAAAGGTACAAAAATTTATATTTTAGGGTACCACCCCAGCGACAGAGAAAGGAACAACTTTGTACCTTTTTTCTTACAGTGCACGTCCTCAGGTGGTTGTTTAATTACTGCCAAGTGAGTATTCGTTTTTTATTTACTGACAAATTTAGGTTTGTGCAATATGTTATTAAAATTATACATGACTTTATTAGTGAAAGAGTAAACCGAGTTTGCATTGATTACCATTGTTTTATCAGTTTTACTTATAAACAAAGTGGTTAAGCTATGGTTACTGTAGAAATAGAATCATATATTTTATCGTCAAAAAATATCAAATATCAACAATATTGGACATTTCACCATAATTACCTTCCTTATTTTCAATATTTTAAGTAAAAAAACAAAAAGTAAATACTATAAGGGATTTAGGTATTTGTGATTGACCGATGTGTTATGCATTTTATACCAGCGTCGGTTAAGTGCTCTTTTTTTGTCTTTCGGCCGTTGCGGAGGTCTGTGCATGCCACTGATACGTCGTATTATTATTATTACAAAGGTTACTGTATCAGTGATTCCAAGAAACACAACATGCAAATACTTCTCATCCAATCCGATTTGAAAACCCCTTCTGACTGTTGTATTAATGAAAAGATACTACACAATAATTGCGGTGATTATCTTACATTACTTCTGTAACAAGGCATTGCTAAATGACCTCTAATAGGGCACAATGAGATTCTTCATACAATCTGAATCATCTTAATCAGGGCCCAGATAACTACCCTCTTGTTCACCGCATGTGGGCATTACAGAAATATTTAAACAAAGACGTTAAATAGGCTCAGCTAATAAGTGAGTCACAATTAGCATGTTCTTGAGTGAGTGGATTTGTCAGACATAAAAAAAAACGGATTAGAAAATAATCTAACACTTTTGGCACAAACAATAAGCTAAATCATGAAATAAAACAAATTGCCCAGAGGAAAAATGAGTTGTTTTTCTGTGAATACTTACATCTGAATGAATGCCAGATCTTTAAACTTTGCCTAAGGTTGTTGCATGTTTACAGGGGAACTGAGGATATTTCCAATGCAGTAAATATAACTGGCAAAATAACCTCCAAAGTCTAACTTTTTGTATATTGAAACAGGAAGTCTTTTTTTATTGCTAATACATTTAGATTATGTCACATGACTTGAATGTCAGTGTGGTTATTTGCCATTGATAGACATATACAATAGGTGAGTCATCAAATTTGAAGAGAGGATAGAAACTGTAGGCAAATTTCAAATGCATTTACTGTACAGTATCTGCCAAAAGTGAATTCTGTCAAAGTACAATGTCATATAAAAGCTCCAACACTTCCAGGACTTAAATCCTCAAAAGTCCAATTATCGCATTTTGGAAACTGGAAATGTCTCTGCTCATTAATTTGAAATAGCAGAAGGAAAAAAACACACAATTATTTTTTTTTACTTCAGTCTTCTTTGTGACTTCAAACTGGACTCATCTTTTACCATCAGAGAGTGGTGAATCAAATGGGAACAGTTTGAAAGCACTCTGGGGACATTTTAAAAGTGACTGTAGTTTTGCTCAACACAAGATTGCTGTAATAGTTGTTGCCTACAGCCATCCAACTTTGCTCTGTGGCCATCAATAACTGTCTCGTCAGAAAAAGCTTATATATATATTTCCACATACACGGAGCGAGAGTAAAGAAATAGGAAACCCTACAGCAGTTGTGATTAGAGTACACAAGAACTAACAGATCAAATAAAGCACAAAACCATAAAGCGTATTGTAATCCTGAGGGCAACAACTTCTGTGAGATCAGAGAAATGATGCAGGCCCTCTCCATTTTACTGCTCGAGTGCCTTAAATAGCTATTCCGAGTCTTTTATGGTAAATGAGTGATTCTCGCAAAGCTTCCATTAAGACAATTTGGTGAGCACACATTGTCATTGTTGATGTCCACTGCTGAGTCTGGCAGTTTAAAGCCTCAAACCTTTTGCTCATAATTTCCTTCCCCATCAAGAAATGATAAACTCGCTACTCAAAACGATATCTTGTGCAATGATATTCACTGAAGACAATATTCTTTGCTCTGTTTATATTTTAAAATCCACAAATACAACTAAAGGTAGGTTTATGTAAAAAAAAGAAGAAATGAAGAAGAGATTTAATATTGGTTTAAGGTAAAAACATTCTCCAATTTATCTCTTATAGTCAAATCTCTAAAGTGTAAATAATCATTATTGATTGATAAAGGCAATTTTTCACACTGTCAGCTATCGGTTATCCATGATCACATCTCACCCTGCATGTGTAATGAAGGGGGGTTTCTTAGCTAGGGCACCTAATCTTTGACATAATACAAACACTGATAACCACCAAACTAGTGGCGTAGCGTCTGGGCATGCAGGGTATGCACGTGCAAATGGGCCCGGGCCAATCCTGGGCCCCCTCAGCTTTTAATAAAAAAAAGTTTTTTCAATTTAATTTTTATTTGTGGCAGCAATAAATATATTTCTGTATGCATATAATGTGTAGTGATTTCTTATTTCTCTGTAATGTCTAATTTCTCCATCATTTCTTGTTTGCGTTTATAATTTTTTTTGCACTTTGCACATTTTTTTACATGACGCATCGCTGCGCCAAAAAAAAGAAAATACGGCGTTAGAGGTTACTATAGCGGCTAGCTACATGAACATTAAGGATGGACAAATATAGACATAAAAGTGAGGCCTCAAAGAGAAAAGATAAGGCGGAGAAGTTAGTCACAAGTCAAAAACTACCCAAAACATTTTGTTTTTCTTTTTTTAAATCTACCATTTAAAGTAAAAAAGTAAAGTAAAAATATTTGACTACCTTATTGAAAGGATATGTTGTTAACAGACCTGGGTGCCAAAGTTAACAGTTATCAATGCCAATGGGTAAGGTTGGGGGGCTTTGGCTTAAGGGGGCCCTTATTTTTTTTTGCATATGGGCCCTGGACTCACTTCCTATGCCACTGCACCAAACTATCGGTAGTGGCAGATATCAGTCTAAATAATCGGCTATAGGTATCAGTGAAAAAAATCTCTACTCTCAACAATTTTGTAAAAAAAAAGAAAGAGAGAGAGAGAGAGAGAGAGAGAGAGAGAGAGAGAGAGAGAGAGAGAGAGAGAGAGAGAGAGAGAGAGAGAGAGAGAGAATAATTCACAGCACAATTGAGTTTCAACAAACCACCATCATTGTGATCAGTGTTTGCACTACATCCGCTCATTTGCATTTTAAAGGACACACCCAAAACGGCACATTTTTACACACACCTACAAAGTGGTAATTTTATCATGCTATAATAATCTATATGGTATTTTAAACTAAACCTTCACATATGTACTCTGGGGAAACCAAAGATTTATATGACATCTTAAAAAAATATTGTGACATGGCCCCTTTAATATTGGTTTAAGGTAAAAAAACATTCTCCAATTTTTAGTTAAATCTCTGAAGTGTTAATAATCGGTATTGATTGATAAAGGCATTTTTCACACTGTCAGCTATCGGTCAATATAGCCTGTCAATCAAAAGAGAACAGGAAAATGCAATGAATGTTTAATAGTAATGGTCGTTATATGAATAAATATTATTCAAAAAATTTAATCTGCAGAATTTAGTTAATGCAAGTTAATATAAAATCTTTTAAAACTATTATTTCTCACTAATTTGAGTGGTTAAAATCATTAGGGTTTGAGTTAAGGGTAATTTGGGGTTTCTGTGATTAAAACGTTGATCCAGGACCAACAAAAAATGTTGATCCAGGATCACGTCTCACCCTACAATGAAGGGGGGGGGTCTTAGCTAGGGGACCCCCATAATTCGAACACTGATAACCACCAAACTATTGGTATTGGCAGATATCAGTCTAAATAATCGGCTAGAGGTATCAGTGGAAAAAATTTAGTTGTAGTTAAAAATGTAGTTCATTTCGCATCACAAGCGTCAACAGACAGCTTTTTGTTATCACAACGGGATGGTTGTTTTAAGTCTATCTGACATCATCTGTACATGACACAACAACTCAACAGGCAACCAAAGGAAAGATTGCCCATCAAACCCCCAGTAAATATTACAGTGCAAACGCTCATGTGTGCTTTTAACGGTTCAAGGGACAAGTTGGACACCATGATCAATAAAACACATGCTTTCATGTGGAACAAACTGTTACTGCTGCATCACTCCAAAATGTCATTGCAGGACCAGAGGTGCTGTAAACTGTGCACACCCCCTTGATGAAGTCCCTAAGTCCCGTTGCTGTTTTCCTACAGTCAATCATCTTGTTGTTCAGTACTTATTAGAAAGACTGCACAATCCCTGTGGAGCAAAGGGAGGTTTAGTACTTAGTAACTTAATAAATACCTCCTGCAGCCAAACAACTTCAGTAGTTTTTTCAACTACAGAGTAAATCGCTGCAAATCTAAATTAAAAATCTTTATTTCTAAAAATAAATTATGATTATAAGTTACGAAAGCAGATATTAGATTATACATTATTTATATAACGCACAACACAGGAGTGGTACATTAGCCTGACAGGTGATAACCTTCATGCACAGATTACAAGGAGCAAAGGACCACAGTGACATTAATGGCTACCCGCCACTTATCTGATTGAGCTCATTTACCAAATCTACCCTAACTGTGCTTTCTGCTCCTAGTGACTCTTGTTGAGAACAGCTTCAGGATCTCAACCCCAAGTAGTTATTTTATTATAATACAAAAAAAAAAAAACTATTCTTTTTTTGTCTGAAAGACATTATATATATGGTAATATATATAAAATAAATAATGATTTTATCTCTTAAAAATCTTGTGTATGTTCTCCGATGCAGATGTTAAGGACTAACACCTTTACATAATTACGTTGCCATGGAAAAATCAGCCTGTGACTTGTTCAACCACTGGAGCTGAAATTTCTAAAGAAAAGTAGACTGAATCAACGTAACACGAACAGAAAACTGTGTGTAAATTTATTCAAGGACCATAAGTCTTTAAGTCATCTTCTCTCCTATTTACACAAGGCTATGCAGTCAGGGAAAAAGAGGAATGTGACAAAAAGAGAAAAAGAGAGAGCAAAGGCGAGGTGATGCCTGACAGTTGTCAAGGTTCTGGGTCCCAGGAGACACTCATCCATACTGTTATGCTGAAATGGAAGTGAAAACAACCTGCGAGTGGATCAGTCAGGTTAAGTACACTTCAGAATTTGATATATTAAGGACGGTTGAGCATTGTGGACATCTATGTACTAGTGGGGATGTGTTGTTTGCACACTTACAAATTAAACTTGCATAGAGTTTGAACAGTTTTTCTCTTATATAATTCAATAACCCCCCTAGTAAACAAATGACAATTATAAATTTGACTTTGGTTAATTAAGTTTCTCCAATATTAGTGCTTTTCAGTTAATTTTAAAAGTTTACCCATGCTCTGTTTAAAAGCTGATGTGTCACGGTAAAACTAAGGAAGAACCCAAACGCAGATGATGTACAAAAATAAACTATAGATTTATTAAACAGAACATAAAAACCCACGTGGGGGTAAAACAGAGGATGAATAAACACAGTGATGGAACACAGAACACGGGAACAATTGAACACTAAATCAGGAACAGATCTCAGCAACACGGAAAACATGAACACTGAATATAGACAATAAACGCGCACACGACAGAGAAAGAGAGGGCATTATAAAGACACCACATCAATGGGGAACAGGTGAACATAATTAATTACGTAAGACACGAGTACATAAGGGAGTAGGGTAAAAGTGACAAGACACTGGGAACACGTGACACACATACATGATGTGAAAAACACGTGTCCCCACACAAACCACAATGCTGCCATGACCTTGCCCTCAGAAATCAGACCTGAACCTTACACTAAGGTCTGGCAAGATCATGACAGCGACAAGACACTGGGAACATCTGAAAGCCACACACACAATATGACTCCACATGTCCCCACACAGAACATAGTACTGTCATGGTCTTGCCAGATGTACTCAGACATGGATCTAGCACAAAAGATCTGGCAAGCCCATGACATGATGATTATGTTTGATACTGTAAATCTGTAAATCCATATAATTATGGAACCAGAAAAATATTGTTTTTATTTGAGAAAATATGACACATTGATTTAAACTAACCAACAGTACATCAAATTAATCGCCTTAGAAATATATGCAACATACACAGAATATTAACAATACAAAACTAAAACAGTGACAAGAAACTTTTTTTCAGCTAAATACACACATTTATTTAACAAAGGTTTAAATGCAATAGCTGTGAAGGATGCATTCATTCTATTTTAAACAGCACAATGAAATAAGGATGCATTTTGAGGCTTCATTTTAAAGGTGACTTTTTTCACAAGACTTTTTTAAGATGTAAAATAAATCATGGGTGTCCCCAGAGTTGACATGTGAAGTTTTAGCTCAAAACATCCCACAGATAATTTATAATACACTGCAAAAAATGATGTGTTAATTTTTAACACATTGTGTGTGTCATGCCATTTAAGGCATTATTTCATGTTAAAATAAATGAAAGGGACAACACAAGTTGTGTTTAAAACAGTGACGGGAGACAAGACATTTCTGATCTAATGTTGCAGGACTGTGGTGGGCGGCACAATGGAAAATAACACAGAAGGTGTGTTAGTATAGGGACGACACATTTAATGTGTTGTCCCTATACTAACACACCTTGTGTGTTATTTTTCATTTTGCCACTCACCACAGTCCTACGATGTTAAATCAGAAACGTCTTGTTTGCAAGTGTTCATTTATCACAAAATAGAGTAAATCGAGTAACCAACTCATTTAAATTTTAGTAATTGTAACTGCATTACTTGATTTTAAAAAAATACTTTGTTACAGGTTTATTACCACTAAAAGTAGTGGAATTGTAGTAAGGGAATTACTTTGTAACCATTACTCCCGTCACTGTTTTAAACACAACTTGTGTTGTCCCTTTCATTTATTTTAACATGAAATAATGCCTTAAATGGCATGACACACACAATGTGTTAAAAATTAACCCATCATTTTTTGCAGTGTAACATGTTAAAATTGGCACTTTGTACATGCAAGCTAAAATGTGCCATTTTGGGTGTGTCCTTTAACGCTCTGTGGTCCAACCATTTTAGGACACTGGCAGAGGTTCTGACACGCTCTTACATTTGGTCTTTTTTCACTTGCTTTAAAACATTATAATGGCAAGTGTCTCACAAACAGTAATGTTTAGCACAAACTGGGCTACAATATTATATGATCTACATGTATGTACATGTTTGTATTTTTGAGAGAAAAATGTTTATGCGTGTTTTTTGAAAAAGCAAATATTTTAAGTCACTGATATAAGTCCACAAAACCCATACTAAACATGTTTTCACAAGACTTTTCTAAACAGAATCTATTTGTCTAGCGTTTTTTCTTTAAAATGATGTAAAATCATTCTGCCTACTCACTCACATAAAACAATATTTTGATTTACAAAATGGTAAGAGACACGTTTTGCTTAGAGGGGGCGTATGCGAGAAGGATTGATTGACAGCTGAGCAAACAAAGACTCACATAATGAGCTGCATAATGAGCCTTTAGGCAGGAATGTAAGAGGGAGATAGAAACACTTTAACGTGGCACGCAAACATGAAAAAGTCAGATTTTTTCATGTTTCAGGGTCCCCCTTCAAAATTAATACATCATTTGTCATCTGAAAGGAAATCCCTTTTTTTTTCAGCAAAGACTTTTGGGCCCAGGGGTGCTCCAAGAGATATGAGGTCATTATGATCATCATGATGAGTGTATAAATATTTAAAGACTTGTTTAATCCATATCCATTTTTATCATTTTCATATGCTCAGCCTTTCTTCAAATCTGTCATATGAAATATTTTGAGGAAAGAATTCAAAAGATAAAATAATATTTGCAGCAGGAGGCATTTTTTTCGAGGTTGTTCAAAAAAGTCTGTGTGCAGAGAGAGGCATGCTGAGTTCTGGTTTAATCTCGCCTAAAGATGTATGTTTATCAAAGTGAATTCTAAGTCTCTGTCTTCTTAAAGCAACCCAAGTTTGTAAGACGTTCTGATCTTCTAGATTCAAAGACTTGAGCCATAACGTTTGAAGAGAAACGCTCACACCAAATGCGTCACAAAAGTAGAACTAAAAAGCAGTTGTTCAAGATCTTAATCCTAAGAGACCATAGAAGCTGGCAATATCACAAAATTATATTCTTCGGATTACATTAAATAACTTACTGGTCTTCTAAAGCTCTAAAGTTTTTCCTCTGCCTTTGACCTCCAATTTAAAGCAGTGCAAAATGTATTGACACATCAGATCTGGGATAGGCCAACAAATTGATTCAATGGAAAAGTAATCCACGAGGCTTCAGTCAACTGTGCACGGTCAACAGAAAAACATTGATTTTTCAGGATGCATCTCCCCATGTCACACTTAGTCTCAGACAGGAATATGGGCCACATTAATCATTTAACATCAGCAGTCACATAAGAGTTGGACTGAAGAAGTGACAACAACACAAACTGAAGAGGTGTTGCATCTAATTTTGCATTAAGTAATTGCACAACCCCCCAAAAAATAAAAAAAATGTCAGTGATGCACATACACTATACATGAGAACCAGTGCAGTTGGGGTGTCAGTATTATTGAATTCAGATGGAAATAATTATCAGTGAATAATGACTTATATATTGAGTTTATTTTCTTACTCAAGTCATGTAGCTTTAGAAGACTTATATATTGAATATACTGCACATGCTCTATTCGTTACTTTCCTTGGGTTTATTGTGTGTTTTCCTTGTAGCAAACACCTTTACATTACTATATAATTGAAAAAACAGCATATTTACAGTAACAGTGTTACTTTAATGTGGATCTTCACCATAGACTAAGAGATATGTAAAGATAAATACTCAGTACACATATATATAGTATTTTGAGGACTCTTATCTGTGAAAGAAATAGTTTATTTAGGGGATTAGCACACTATATGTTTGACTCATAATATATGGTTAATTTGACTAGTGTGATCGCTCCATGCCATACCCAGATCTGGTACGCTTAGCCGGACCCTGGTACACTTGCAGAGGTGTTTTCTGTTATGGTTCAGTTTGATTAAGGGTAGGGGCGCAATGGAAATCTTTGTTGACACTAAGCTGGTGTAGGTTACCCATCACTGTTCCACATTGTGTACCAGTAAAAATCTGAGCTTGTTACAGCTCTTGTTACAATGACTCGTTAGAAGCGCAGAGGATTATGTTGAGGGTGAGGGCACAAGACCGTCCTCTCACCGCTAAAGGACAGATCTAAGCCAGTCCCAAGGGGTCTCAGAGGTCTACAGTTAACAGCAGGCATGCTGCCCACTCCATTAAAGCCTTAATTAGATGGGCACAATGCCCACTGAATAGCCACTGGGGAAAGCATAGCCTTAGTGTTTTGATTACTCTTGCTGTTTGTATAAAGGCTGCATTTGATGGAGGGATGGATGAAAGGCATTATTTAATGGTTGGCGTTCATGTGGAATTGACCCGACACCTCATGCTGATGCAGTCTGGCCTATTCCCCATCCCCTTGCTGACATAATAGCACATTAGCGTATTTAGTTACAAAGACTGGCGTGCGACATGGGTTGTCCTTCAGTTGAGTTTTTCTTATAGACGAAATGCAGTGGAGAAACAGTACCTTTTTGCTACCTAGCTTTGAAGATACACATCAGTGTTTTGTCGTATATTATTATTATTTATTTTTTTTGGCCAAGTACATGTATACTATTTATCATAATTGACTAAATTGACTAAAACCCCTATTGCACAGCACGTTGATCCCAGAAAGTGCCATAAAATTGCCAGTGTGCCCCGTAGTTGATTCTGGAATCGCTCCTTTAAAGGGGACCTAGTTGCAAGCTTATTTCATCAATTGCTTTGAAAGATTATAGAAAGCCCTTACATATAGTATACAAATGTTGTGCAGCATGTTTACTTACAACACAAGCAGTGGACGTAGTAGTGCGCATCAATTTAAACTCGAAATTTCTTCTTCTTGCTTTAAATGAAAGCAGAGGGACTCGCCCACAAACCACCCTCTTAAAGTAATCAGGAAAAATAGTGGTCGAAAGTGGACAAAAGAGACAGATTAAAACACCAGGTGTAAATGTGAATATGTTTTTCATCCACTTGTGTTCCAATTGACCAAAACACATCTAAATACCGGTTTTATATCGCCCATTCACTAATCACATTTGAAGTATTTCTGCAGAAAACCTGCAGTCTAATTAAGTTATGTGCTAAATGCGTTGACAGTTGCACAAAGACTATTTCATGTTTCAAGTCATTCTTTAAGTAAGGCTTCTGTTTATGTAAAAAAGGCTAATAATAGACTGCAGCCTATTAACAAAGCTCAGTGTTATTGCCTGTCACAATTAACACCTAGCTATTAGCACCTGCATGTGGAAAGCAGGCGGTAAACAAAGTTTTATTTAAATTAGATGTTTTACGTTTCTATTGAACAACGCAGCAGTAATTCATCAGATGATGGAAAAGAGTGCTATAACCAGGCATGCATTCAAACATGCGTTGTGGATAAACACATTCTCTGCATTTTAAGGAGGTGATGCAGGATTTGCATATTTGAGGGCATCTTATCAAATTCTCTAAGTTGGTGTGTTTGATTAGGACTGGAGCTAAACTCTGAAGAACACAGGACCCCCGGGGTCTGTAGATTAATAGCCACATAGATGGCATATGGACATACTGTAAATGATGCTATCAGTCAAAGTTTATTTGTACTGTATAGTGCTTTTCACAGTCCGAAAAGGTTCATCGTGTTATCGGTACATGCGTTCTCTAGAAATTTAACCCACTATCCTTGGTGATAGTTTCATGCATTACTACTTAAGCTACCGAAATACTTCCAGGAAAAAGTTGTAGTCGGATGTTTATAGTTCATATACAGTAGCACTTTTCAGCTCAGATTGTGATGTGACCCTGTCATAGCCAAGAAGAAAATAAAACTTGTTGTATTCCCACTTTTCTCAATAACAGTTGCTTACAGTATCTCATTCACATAGCATGTTGATCTCCGAAAAGTCTAGTAACATTGCCAGCGAGTCTTCTATGTGAACACAAACAAGTCCCACAATTGTTTCTGGGATCGCTCTCGTAAATGTGTTGGTAAAGGTCACCTACACTCTTAAAATGGATGTGCTAAAACAACACATTTTGAGGCTGTTTACACCTGGTATTAAGATGTGTTATCGTCGATCTGTTCACAAGTGGATACATTCAGTTTATACCTGGTAGGCCTATTTAAATCTGTCTATTTTGTCCACTTTCAACCGCTTCTGTCCTGATTACTTTGAGGGGATGGTCTGGAAGACTGTGGGCGAGTCCCCATAGACTGTAAAAAATATGGACAAACTGGTAGTGTCCGTGACGTCACCCATAAGTTTGTGAAAAGCTTTTTTGAAGCTTAAAGTAGGCGGTGCCTGCTGTCGCCATCTTAGGCGCACGTCACCACGCATCACTTGCGGATAACTGAAAATGGGTAAAGAGGCAGGGCGTGGGTGAAGCTGAGGTGGCTGGTTGCTGAAACCACGCCCTAGCTCGATTTTAGTGAAAGCAGTGAACTTTCACATGCTTGCAAAATTTAACAAATGAAAGACGCAGAGATCAACCGCTTTGGTTTTATCAATGAAAGCCTAAAGATAGCGCTGTACATTGTGTGTTTGTGCTAGAAGTCAGAAAAGATGTGCCCGGTACACCACATTAGATAAATGGGTGGAAAGTATGTGGTCTTTTGTGGCTGCTCGAACACATTCGACCACATGCGCCTTTACACCACAAAAGCAATACGCTTGAAAGTGTTTTGACAACCTCCGAATTTGGTTGACAGTGAATGAGCTCAAAACGTTTTGAACACTGTTTACACCTGTCTATAGCGTTGTCCACTTGTAAAAAGCATCTTAATACCAGGTGTTAAAAGTCCCTAACTTATTATTACATTTTGTGTTGTTTTAGCACATCTTGTGTTGTGCCTTTTATGTCCCTTTAACTTTTATTTAATGTTTTAAATAGCATAACACAAAACAACATGTAAAAAACTAACACATCCTTTCTTAAAGTATTGTAACAATGCCATAACATTTACACATTTTAACTTTTTTTTGTGCATCTCCTTAATCTGTGTGAAGATAACATGGCATCAACAGGGCCATGCTAAACAGGCAAACTGTGACCCCTTGCTGCTTTTTTTCACAGTGCACGAAAAGGGCTTCTTCAGAAAAATAGCCTGTTAATTGTGCGGGTCAGAAAGTGGTTGGACAATTAGTCATATAAAACTAAATTACAACTGTTTTTGTCACAGGAAATTATTAGCATTATAAGTAGACCTTGGGGAGGTTACATTTCATAATAAACAAAATAAATAAAAATGGTTATATAACAACACAGGAAATTATTACCATTATAAGTAGACCTTAGGGAGGTAACGTTTCATAATAAACAAAACAAATATAAATTGTTATATAAGACTTTAATAATTCTGAACCATTTACGTTTTCCCTGAAGATATAACTAATCCAGTCCATGTATTCCGTTTTTGCTCTTGGTACATACCATCTAAATACCATTAATCTCACGAAAGTAAAATGTAAATATTGAATTGATATTACAGGTGAATTGTCTGCAGTATAATGTAGAATTCATTTACAGTACATCGGGTAAGAGTATGATACCATGCCTGATCTTATAAAACGTTCTCCTTGTGGATTAGAGGATGTGCAAAGGATATTGGATCGGTTTATTGGTGGTCTCTATAGTAGTGGAACAAGAAGTCATCTTTGCAAACGTTCATTTAGAGGAGAAAAGAGCAATCTATTAGTGAAGTTCCCCTGTGACATTTCACCATACAGATCTCAGCATGTTCTTTTATAGTGTTGTCAATGTGGCCTAATCATCCTCCGCTAACGCAAGCCATTCGTCTATGACGTCAATTCATTTTAATGCACCGTTGCCCATCGGTCCAATGGAGATGCATAGGGGCAACACATGGCAGGTCGTTTAGTCTAGCTCACAGGGGGATTTCTCACCCGTTAATTAAGCAATTATTAGAAAAACATTAGAAAAAAAGGGTAAGGAAAACAAAATTTTAAATTGATGAAAAGGAAAGCAACTTATTTGTGCGCTGGTTGGCTTTATTAGGTGGAGTGGTGGAGGGACACAACGCTAAAGGGTGGGCCACCTGCTCTGTTAAAAGCCTCGGCTCAGCTTTAGACGGTGGAGTGGTGTCACATTTTGACATGTTATGCACCATGACTAATTACACTTGGAGGCATTATATTAGTTGCTTGATTAGCAGCCTGTTTTCATTGCTAATTACAAGTGCTCTTTTCTGACCTCTGACAGCTATGCTGTATTGGTTTCGCCACTTTGTCATGTCTGCTGTTTCATAAACGTGCTCGTCATTTCAGAGTATTTCTCAGAATATTTCTATACCACAGAAAATGTTGGTTTATTTTCAGCCCAACAATGGGTCAAAAAGGTTTGAGCTTAACCCTTTGGGTTGTAATTTAAACTATGCTGGGCTGTTTTATGTGACCTATTGTTGGGTCAAATATAAACATTTTCTGGGTTAATTTAACCCCGTGGCTGGGTTTGTCCCTTTATGATCCAATGCTGGGTTGGCAAAACTAGCGTTTTAGTGCATATGGCCATTTACAGTGCATACAGATACTTTTGCGTTTGTTGTTGTAAGCATTATAAGAGGACAACATATTGCACCAGTCAATGGTGAATTCTGCAATAGTTCTCTTATTTTTTACTCACTTTCATGCCATCCCAGATGTAGGCTATATAACATCTCACGTCACACGAAATTACGTACCTATAGTAACGTAATTTTTTTAATTCTTTTTTGTGATAAAAAACAGTTGAGCAGTTGAGTAACCAATACGTGACAGTAGCCTCTTTCACACAGTAATACTGGTAAATTACCATGAATTTACCAGAATTAATTTACCAGTAAATACAAAAATGTGCTGTTCACACACGCAGTGACATTCCGTCTTTTTACCAGTAAGACATCATTCACACATCAGTATCAAAATACCGGTAAATTCGTTGAGAAAGCGGAAGTACCTGTGGCGCGCGGCGAGCTCAGTGTTGTATTTGTAAACAATCCACGTCGTTCATATCCACGGTCCGTATTTTGTTGTTTTCACGTCTGTGGTAAACTCTGACAGTCGCGAAGTTGCTCATGACCAAACAACATTGCATGAGGCGACGTCAAACCGATGGCGTTTTAAACAACAGTACTTTTTGCACAATAGGCTTCACATAGGGCGTGCTAAGGACGTCGGCAATTCGACAAGTAGGTGGTAAGATGTTTTAAACAACTTTGGTGAAGAAATGTGGACGTAAACTTCAGGTGTGCTCGACTTTCAAGCACCGCATGTGTGGAAACGTCCGTAAACAATCTGGGCGTAAACGCCTCATCTGTTTTAAATCATTATGATTGGCCCGAAGCTGTCAGCGCGGTCTGACGTTGTCCGTTCTAAATGCCGGTAATCCTATATTTTTCGTTCACACATAGCGCTTACCGGTAAATTACTGGTAATCTTACAACCTGTCTTACTGGTAAATTGGGAGCACTGATTTACCGGAAAGGTTCTGTTCACACATGATCTGTTAACTGCAATTTACCAGTAAATTACCAGTAAAGACTGTATGTGTGAAAGGGACTAATGACACATAAACAGGAATTTGTGATACGATCACGAAAAAAACGCGGAAATTCGTGACAGTATCATGAAAAGAATCAAAAAATTATGTGACTATAGGTACATAATTTCGTGAGACTGACTAGTACATATAACTTCCATTGTTCAACATTTATTTTAAATTGCTGTTACGTTGTCATCTTATATAATGGGGTTCAAAAGGGTGATGCCCTCATTTCATAGGGATTCATAGTTTTCAATGTGCCGCTGAGGTAATTTTTATTTTTCATATTTTTATACTGCTTTAATTGGTTTCTGTATGGAAATGTGTGATTCGCTGACATTATAAATGTTTGATCAGCCATAATATGAACTGTCCCATGCGCCAAAGTGCTAAAAGTGCAGAGGTATATTACTTTCATGAGATAATAGATACAGTCCAGAAAGAGGCAAGTTCAGTATTGCAGAATTAAATATACTTGCAAAAATTTAATGTCAACATTTATATAAGGTGTTTGCTCAGTGGGTAGGGTGTAGGCTTGATTTCCATGGAATACAAATATTGACATGCTGATACAATGTACTGTAACTACAATGCACTCCCTATTGCAAAAAAAACAGCTTAAACCAAGAAGGGCTTTGACCACTTTAGCTGGTATTAGCTGGTCAGGACCAACAGACACACCAGCTAAAACCAGCTTAACCAGGCTGGAAGCTTGACTAAGTTGGTTGGCTGGTCTTAGCTGGTCAAGTAGGTCTTCCAGCCTGGTCAGGCTAATGGGTACGCTGGTTTTAGCAGGTAGTCTTCCAGCCTGTCCAGCTAAGACCAGTGTGACTATCTAAAAAGTGTCCAAAAGTCCTCTACAACCAGCATGATACACCAGCTGAATCAAGCTGGGTGACCAGCTACAATCAGTTAACCAGCTTAAGCTGGTTTTAGCAAGGCTGTAGTTGCTATGGATAAAACCATAAATTTATGTCAAATGCATAAATGTAAATGAAGCATTCGATGACCGAACACAGTAGTAGTAATAATAAAAAATAATATTCCCGAAACCAGAGGTCAGTTTGATGAGATGATGTCAAAGGAAGCAAATTGACTGGAGGAAGTGAGCTGTCTAATATGTGAAAAAATGTGGACATTTGGTACCGTAGTACCCGCACTGTTCAAACACTTCTCCTTTGTTGGCACAGGGGCTTTTGGGACTTTGCGGGCAAAATGCAAGGGGTGCACCAGCATTTACCAAAGGGCAAGTCAAATTTTAAGTAAACAGAAAGCAGTAGGTGGTGAAACGACTGACAAGAGGGATGCTCATGTCTTTACCGCTGTCCACACATCAACAATGTCAGCTACTGAGAAGGTTTGTCACGTCACTTGGGAGTAGAAGGTGAAGCCAGGCCGTGTCCTTGAATATAATAAAAACGATGGGGGCCGTGGACAAGGCAGATATAATGAAAGGTTTTCTAGAGTGTGCCAAGAAGACCGTCAAGTGGTGTAAAATGATTTTCTTTTACCTGATTGATAACATTATACCAAGTGGCCACATTTAGTCATGACAAAAAAAGATAATGACATAATAAGGTGGGCTTCTTTTATAGTCTCCACTATCAGTGCCTTCAGTGCTTTTGATTTGGCATTGGGGGGTTTGACGGATATGTGAAACTCAACATTAATTTGACCTACAGTAGCACTATGCAAACAAAAGATCCCGGAGGCACCGTTTAGGGTTTCTCAGATGCCACATTGGTTGAACCTTCTGAATAGTGAATTGGTTGATAAAGCTTTCTTATAAGTTCAACTCTACAGACTCGAAAGTAATCTCATTATAACTGAAGGTTTCCAAATAAATGTATAAATAGGACTTGTGAGATGTCTTTAAAACGCACCTGGCCGTTCTTTAGAGGTTTATGTCATTTTGTATCTAAGGAGCATCATACGGTGTCTTAAATTTCTGCAAATTTTTACAAAAGAGGGCTTTAATAAATCACTAGGATCACAGTATACAATCGCAAAGAATGCCAAATAATACAGAAATCATATTTGTGGACTTACTGTGCTGTATATTACAGCATATTAAACACATCCAACCGCTCTTGGTTTAAACATTTAAACAAATAGACTGGATAAAATGTCTCAATTTTCTACCTGGAAATAAATCTATTGTGTAAACAACAGATTGTACTGTGTTTTGTCATTTACTTGCAATGCATGATTTTTATAGCTCTCTGCTATTTAAACGGTTCAACCTGCTGTTTATACACTGTACCTTTTCGCAGAACTTAACTGGTGAGTACAGATGAGGTTACATGTGGAGCACAAATGGAGTGAGATCGTAAGCTTTAATAAAGCAACCGTACTCTATGAGCTGTGATTCCCTCTCACACATCACAGTTATGTGGCTTTAATGAGATTTGGCTTTTTAACCATTGAATCAAACCACTTTTATGATGCTCAATAAAGTCAAACTCCATTTAATGTGAAAATACCTTGAGTGCAGAGCAGGAGGAATTGAAGAGCTCACGATAACCTTTTATCCACTGGAATGCTATAGCGCAGTGGTTCTGCTCGCTCTGTAACGTGTGTATTATTATAAGCAAAGTTTTTTAGGAAATGTGACTCTTTCTGTGAAGTCTCATAATCCAATTATTGTATTACGTGCATCAAAGTTTGATTTTAGTAACTGAATTCACTTTAATTTCAATATTTGACATTTCCTTACTTAAGTTAAAGAGCACCAAATTTCGATTTACGATTTTACATTTCCTTTGTGTAACTAATATTTGTTCATTCATCTATCTCAGTATTTATTTATTGTTTTGTTTACACAGAACACACCCTCTATGAAGGATATCATTGCCTCCATGTGATATCAATCCCCTCAGGACATCTGTTGAAGTCCTGGCAGAACATAGGCTGGTTTGAGAGACACATGGTGAGAGCCTGGTGTGCAACTGTTGTGGTCTTAGTCCATCGTGTGATGTGTTGAAACAAGGTTCAGGTGAGGAATTCACATAAAAAATGAATGACATTGGTAGATCCCCACATGGCTCATCCAGCGACCTAATTTAAACCTTCAGTCCTCAGCCAGTACAATACCATAAGACAAAGAAAGAGCTAGGAGTCTGGAAATAGACATAGATATAGATAGAGAGTCTAATTACTGTCAGAATAACAGCTTGTGTGGAGACTACAGAAGCACACATGTGCTGTAATTACAGCCAACAGCAATAATAACAGTCACAGGTACTCCATAGGGTCTTTTGTATCTAATTTAGTACATCAGTAGACTATAGAGGCCACTACTGATCTGTAATCAGAACATCAGCCACAAGGTTGCTGATTTCCACCAACTCTTCATTGTTTTTGAGACTCTAATGCTGCGCGTAAGAGGCAGAATCGCGTCTACCGAGCAGCGCTAAACGCCTCATTCGTGCTGCGACTTAACATTGAAATCACTCGCGCTTGACGCCTCTACCGCGGCTGGTGTAAACGCAGCATAACAGAGTGCACTACTTGAGTTGATGGGCACTTTCGATACACTGATCATCCTAAAATAGGTTTGCTTGTGTATTTCTGAATGCGATTCATATGTTGTTGATCAAATTCATACGTAGTGGGATTTTTTTAAATGACAGACAGCCTACATAATACAATAAAGTTAATATCGAGCAACATAGAATGGAACAAGACAATGAAGGTATATCAGCAGTAGACAGGAAGTACACCAAACATGACATTTCTTGATGCCTTCATGTCTTCGAATGCTGCCTTCAAATGAACATTTTAAAGATTTCAGACACAGCCAACGTCACAGCCCAAAAACTACGGTTTCACCGGCTACACGACAACGGTGCAACCAGAGTTTCTGAAAAACTTCACCCTATCAGGAGTTTTCATAAAAGTTCGTTTTCAGTCGTCCGATGCTGTGTTTGCGTGTGGATGAACGGCCAAACCACATAGAAAAAGCTACGGTTTTGAAAATACCTGTGTACATGTGAGAAGGTCCTTACAGAGACAGTCCTGTTTCAGTAGAGTCTAGTCTGTTTTTTTCAGTCACTCATGCTGTCTCATTCTCTCTTTATATTTTTCCCTCCTCCTCTGCCTTCCGCTACGCCTCCCTCTCTGAGGTCAGAACCCTGTTGCAGATGCTTTCTCTCTAATTAAATAGAAGGAAAGGCTGCCAAAGCTTTACTTTATGAAAGCTGCACATTTTACAAAACCTAGAAAGACACCCCCCACCCCATATACCAGATACCTGCATGCACAACCCACATTTACACCCAGCTGAAAATACAAAATATTTCTATACTGTATAAACATGCGGGGTTCTTTCAACTATTTAACAACACTTTGTTGGTTGAAATAAACAAAAAACATAGAACCATGGGTGCACCAACCTAGAATTTTAAGTTGAAACAACCCAGCACAGGTGTTATAAATCGGTATAGTAATGCACAGTTACAGCGCTCTTTACTCATCACACATTTTTACTCCTGCTCAGACGGCCCTCCAGTCAGTGAAATTGATTATTATGATAATGCAATAGCTGTCCTGAACATAGAGGAGAGGTAATGACATCTCTGTAATGAGTGGCCATAACATGGACTGAATAATTCAATAGCAGAACCTCTGCTGGGATCGACACACCCCACTCGCTCAAGTGAGTCAGTGACTGATGCTATCCTCATATAGCAACCTGCTAATTACTTAGTCTCCCAGAAAAGATGGAAAAAGAACCTGGGATTGATTTTCTTTGTTCGTGGAAATGTTGCTGGGTTGTTTGACATAATTTATTCATCGAAAATACAAGAGTTTTTTTTTATGAAAAGCTCAGATGCAAAAAACGCCACCTCCATCAAAAATGAGATAAGGATATTGACCAAATGCTTTCGTCACGTATTATACAGTCATCAAATACTTTCACTTCATATCTGCTTAATCCCAGCCTTAGGCCATTCAGAAATGACTAATGACAATTCAAACCAGGCATTGTTGCATTAGTCGGGTTCACATTAACACTACCAACAGCTTATATTTAAACACAAACACTTATTTTCCCACTTAAATGTCAAAATAATCCATGTTAAACTTTTAAACAAAGAATTATTATGATCGTCTGTGTCAATTTTTCCATTGTCAAACTTCTCTTATCATCCGTTTAAAACATTTAGCTTAATGGCAATGATCCTGCTTTAGTTATTGACGCTGTTAGGATTATCCATGGGATTATGAATATCCAAAAACAAACACAAGTCTCGAAAATGACCTCATTATGTTCAGGGCTTGTGTTCATGCACTGTCCGTTGTAGTGAGGTTTTCAAAGCCACTCAAACTGGACTGGATCTCTCTTGTGTTTTTCCTCTCATCCAAGTGCAAATAGATGAAGTCCAATTGTAAGGCTCATTTTGAAATTTGGATCATAGTAAAGAAGCAAATAAAAGGCAGCAAAAGAGGAACAGAAGCACAGAAGGAAAGCGACTGAGGCCGAGATTTGCTGTGTTCAGATTTGATTTCTTGTGCAAATACGATGGCTGTTTGTTTCTATTAATCTTGATTCTTGGCGAGTGGCAGAAGCAAACCATGTATTAGAATCTTGCCACTGGGTACAGCACAGGCCATTAAAACATCATTACCATCATCTCCTATTATGCCAGAGATGTGCCGAAGGAATTACCTTCGTAATGAGACCAACCTGAATATTACCGGAGGATAGCATAGCACAGTTTTTACATATCCTTCCACATTTACACACACATGCAGACACATGCTTGTACAATGGTGCCTATTTCATTTTGAGACGTTTGCTCTGTCTTCCTCACATAACCATTTTTCTTTTCACCTTCTTTACTCTCTTTAAGCCAGAAATGTTATGTGGGGTTAATAAGACCCTGTTCATCTTCTATCAGTACCCACTCTCTCACTTCACTTTGAATCGGGACCCTGTGGGGTGCCTCTGGAAAATGGCTTGTCACAAATCCCTCGAGTTATTATTCTTCCCTCGAGTCTGTTTATAGAGCACAACGTTGCAGTCGCACACTAAAACTCCCAAATTCAAGCTGTTTGGAAACTTGCAGAGCTGGCTCTTAACCACAAAAGCATTTGACTTTGGCCCAAGTTACCTATTTGAAGCTACATAAAAATCTGTAAAGTTTTAGAAAAGTATTTTTCTAAGCTATGAACCTCTGTGGAAACCTAACCTTGGACATTTTTCTCGCTTCACCGGCTTCTGAGATTTTGTCACTGCAGTGCAATATGGGAACATGCAGGGAATATAGGAATAATCAGCCTGATCTCATTCATAATTTTACAACCCAGTATCACGAAATTACGTACCTATAGTCATGTAAATTAAGTGTGACATTGTCACTTCGGATTAGGGTTAGATTTACATAAAATGACATCCTTACCCAACTCATACCCTAATGCCAGGTGACAATGGTTTAAAAATCATAAAATATAAAAAATAAATCATGAAAAAAAGGTATAAACTAATGCTTTAAGTGACATCTTAACGCAAACACCAAATCTAACCCTACCAGAAGTGTCAATGGTTTATATAGGACAAAACAGTTGAGTAACAAATACTTGACAGTGACACGTAAACAGAAATACGTGACATGTTCACACAAAAAGGCGGAAAACCATGTCAGTGTCAAGCTTAAGACTTTACTTTACGTGACTAGGTACATAATTTCATGATACAGAGTTGAATTTAGATACAGAAGAATACAGAAGTTGGCTAATTCGTATCAATTTGTGCAAAGTTAATTGTTCAAAAATGTACGATTATCATATAAAACAATAACAAAACTCCACTCCTAACCCTGCCCATAACCCCTTGTCACAGAGGTCACAGCAAATCGTACAGAAATTTGCACAATACATAAAAAAACGCTTAGGTTACTCACGTAACCCCGGTTCCCTGAAATAACGGGAACGAAGCATTGCGTCAGTTTGCTGACGCTATGGGGGAAACTACTGTTTACTCCGTGATTGAAGCCTATTGGTTAACGTCTGTAGAAAATACAGACCAATGACGTTTGAGCCCGCGCGGGGGCGTGGCACACGTCCCTATATAAGCCGGTGAAATACGTCAAGAGCTCATTATTATTCGACTGAAGCGCGCAGCCGAATAACACTCGCTGCGTAGACGTTTTGTAGCACGGCCAGCGACGCAATGCTTCGTTCCCGTTATTTCAGGGAACCGGGGTTACGTGAGTAACCTAAGCGTTCCCTTTCAATACGGTTCACTTCGCATTGCGTCAGTTTGCTGACGCTATGGGGGAACGTAATCCCATCCCGCCGTGCATACACAACGGACTGAGGTGCCCTTACCGGAGAGACACTGCATGTGGCCCTAACCCAGCATATACATAGCTCTAGCGAGCGCAAGTGTAAGCACCATATATGAGACAGTAATACGCATACAGTGAAGTTTCTAAACGCACCATGATGCATATACAATAGAGCACAAGACGGCGGGTTCTCTGAGCGCGCCGCGAGCTGTGCATGAATTATTAATAGGTAGCCATGACGGTGAGCTAACAACGCACCGTGAAGGCATACAGAAACGCAGTCGCGTGAATCATTAAGCCGATAAGACCTGTGCTTGTAAGGCAGGGACATCCAGGCTATAAAATCTGACAAACGTAGACGGCGAGGACCAGCCGGCCGCGTTACAAATGTCAACGATAGAAATCCCCGTAGACCAAGCCCAAGATGAAGCCATACCCCTCGTGGAGTGAGCTTTTAAACCAACTGGACAATGTTCATTCAGGGAGGCGTAAGCCAAAGCAATGGCTTCGACGATCCATTTAGATAGCCTCTGTTTAGTGAGCGGCATACCTAAGGAATGTTGCGCGAAGCTTACGAACAGCTGATCTGACTTGCGGTATGAGGCAGAACGGTCCGTGTATATTCTTAACGCTCTGACGGGGCAGAGCGTGTTCGGGGTTTGTTCGCCGTCCGCCGTCGGAAGGGCGAGAAGTGAAACCACCTGAACTCTAAATGGCGTGGTCAAAACTTTAGGAATGTATCCTGCTCTCGGTCTAAGGATCACTTTGCTATCGTTAGGACCGAATTCCAGACACGACGGGTCAATTGAAAACGCGTGTAAATCGCCCACTCGTTTAACCGATGCCAACGCCAGGAGGAGAGCGGTTTTAAACGAGAGAGCGCGCAGGTCAGCCTGTTCGAGGGGCTCGAAAGGGGGACCGCGCAGCGCTTTCAGGACCGTGGACAGATCCCAAGACGGGACCGTGTTAGGTCGCGGTGGGTTTAGTCTGCGAGCGCCTCTGAGGAATTTAATGATGAGATCATGTTTTCCCACGGTGCGACCGGCGATAAAGACGTGATTCGCCATTATCGCCGCCACATACACTTTAAGGGTCGAGGGCGCGCGACCGCTGTCCAGCATTTCCTGCAGAAAGGAGAGAATATGCTCCACTTCACAGGTGTTTGGGTTTAAGTCTTTCGTCGTGCACCAGTCAGAAAAAATAGACCACTTTTGAGCGTAAAGGCGCCTGGTAGATGGGGCCCTAGCTTCAGTTAGAGTATTTAACACTCGTCCTGAAAGGCGTGATGGTTGCCGTTCAGAGACCAAACGTGTAGATTCCATAGCTCCGGCTGTGGATGCCATATCGTCCCTCTCGCCTGAGATAGGAGGTCTTTCCTCAGCGGTACTGGCCATGGTGCTGATGTTTTCAGCTGCCATAGGTCGGGGAGCCACGGTTGATTGTGCCAAAACGGGGCGACCAGAATTATCGCGCATTTCGTCTCTCTTATCCTCTGAAGGACCTGTGGTAACAGAGCCACCGGAGGAAAAGCATACAGAAGACACGCCGGCCATGCTTGCGACAGGGCATCGTGATGTCTCGAGAAGAAGATCGGGCAATGCGCGTTCTCGTCTGATGCAAACAGATCGATCTCCGCCCGGCCGAAGACGGTCCATATTCTCTCGACCGTCTGAGGATGCAGTCTCCATTCTCCCGGCGGCGGACCGTTGCGCGAGAGAATGTCTGCACCCGTATTGGCTACACCCGGTACGTGAGTCGCCTTTAACGAACGTACGTTCGCGTGAGCCCATAATAAAAGCCGTTTCGCCAGCCTGGATAGGGAGCGAGATCTCAGGTTTATGAACGAAACCACCGTCATACTGTCCGACCGCACTAGAACGTGTTGATGTTGGAGTTTCGGTCGAAAGTGTCGTAGCGCCAAGATAACCGCCCACATCTCGAGGTGGTTGATATGTAGCTGAGACAACTGGTTGTTCCACGCACCGAAGGCGAGCTCGCCGTCGCAGTGAGCGCCCCAACCCGTCGCAGACGCATCCGTAGTCACCACTTTCCTCCTGCTCACGGAGCCGAGCTCCGTGCCCGAGAGGAAAAGGTGAGGGGATGTCCATATCGAAAGCGCTTTCACGCAGCTGTACGTGATTTTGATTAATAAGCGGCCCGACAACCAAGCACGGGGCGGAACTTTCGCTTTCAACCAAAACTGAAGCGGCCTCATGAACAGCATTCCCAACGGTATTAGTGTGGATGCTGCTGCCATCAGACCCAGCATTTTTTGGAATCGTCTGAGAGGGAGATGTGAACCCGCTTTGAACGATGCCGCTTCGCGTCTGACCGTGAGCGCGCGTTCCTGTGTAAGCCATGCCCGCATCTTTAATGAGTCGAGCGTCGTGCCTAAGAACGCGATTCGCTGCGTGGGGGTGAGCAAACTCTTCTGGAGGTTGATTTTGAACCCCAAATTCTCCAAATGCTGGAGTACAACGGTCTTGTGCGCAGTAATTTCCCTCTCTGACTGTGCTAGAATAAGCCAATCGTCGAGGTAATTCAATATGCGGATGCCGCTCTGTCTGAGAGGGGCGAGAGCCGCATCCGCACATTTGGTAAATGTGCGTGGTGCCAGAGATAATCCGAAGGGCAGAACTTTGTACTGGTATGCTGTCCCGTCGAACGCGAATCTTAGGAACGGCCTGTGACGTGGCGCTATCGGAATGTGAAAGTAAGCGTCTTTCAGATCCACTGATATGAACCAATCGCCCGGTCGAATTAACGCCATGATTCGTCTGGCTGTAAGCATTTTGAACGGCCGTTTGGCAAGAGCGCGATTCAAAACGCGTAGATCCAATATCGGTCTGAGGCCGCCGTCTTTCTTTGGAACGAGAAAATAACGACTGTAAAAGCCTGATTCGCTTTGATCCGCCGGGACCGTCTCTATCGCGTCTTTTAGTAATAAAGAACGCACCTCTTCCCTGAGGATCTGTACACGATCGTCTGGGACAGTGGTGTAGAGAACGCCGCGAAACCGGGGTGGTCTCCGGGCGAATTGAAGTGAATAACCGTGTTGGATTACGTTTAGAATCCAGCCCGGCATACCGGGGGTGGATTGCCAAACGTGAAATTTGACGGCGAGCGTCGATATGCTTATGGACGTTAAGCCGTGTGTGTGTGTTTGTGTGTACAGAGGAGGAAATTTGCTCTTTTTGTGAAAAGGTAAAAATTTTTGTTTCGCTGTTACAGCGAGGGTGTGTCCAGCGCCCGAGGGGACTGAAACACGCAGAACTTTCGAGGGCGGGCCGGCCGAAGCGGGACCAGAGCCTCTTTTCCTCCTCAGACTCTCTTCAGGGAGGCGGCGCCGGCGTCGGGTCCAGCGTAATCCGAGGACGGGGACCGCGGCGTCGAGGCGGGCCAGCCGGTCGTGCAGGACGCTGGCGCTTGACCTCCGGTTCAGCTCTCTGCTGGGGCTGAGCTGGTGCTGGCTTAGGGCGTTGAGCTGGCGGCGGTTTTGGGCGGCCGGTCTCAGACGCTGAGGCAGATCGTTTTGGTAGAAAATGCCGCATAGCCTGCGACGATTTCTGTGCCTCAGTGAAGCGCTGGGTGAACCCCTCCACAGCGGAGCCGAAGAGCCCCGACGGTGACACGGGCGAGTCAAGAAGGGCAACCCGATCCGTGTCCTTTATCTCCGTCAAGTTCAGCCACAGATGTCTCTCCAGAACAACCAGGCTGGCCATGGCTCTTCCTACAGCCTGAGTGGCGACTTTAGTAGCGCGAAGGGCCAGATCAGTCGCGCTGCGCAGGTTCTGAAAGGTCGACGGGTCCGGACCTGCCTCGTCCATGTCACGGAGGAGTTTTGCCTGGTATACCTGCAGCACCGCCATCGTATGGAGAGCGGATGCAGCGTGGCCGTCGGCGGCGTAGGATTTCGACGCCAGGGTCGATGTCAGGCGACAGGGCTTTGATGGGTGGTTCAACTTCGCCCTCCATCCGCCGGCTGAAGACGGGCAGAGATGGGCGGCGACAGTTTCCTCGAGCGGCGGCATCTTGGAGTAGCCGTGTTCGTCGGCGCCGTCCACTACGGAGAGGACGTGGGAGACGGCGCTCTGAGCTCGGGTGGAGTGGGGAGCACGCCAAGATTTGGTGAGCTCCTGGTGAACCTCAGGGAAAAACGGCGCCTGCCGTTGGCGGGACGATTGACGGCGCCCGGGCTGCAGAAACCATTCGTCCAACCGGCTGAGTTGAGGCTCTGACGGTGGCGACCACTTAATGTTGAGCTCCGCCGTAGCTTGCGTCAAGATGCGGATGAGCTCAGAGTCGTGAGGACGCGACTCGGTAGGTTCATCAGCGGCGGCTGCGTGGGCGTCGTCATCCGAAGCCGCCCAATCCTCTAACTCCTCAGAGGATGACATCACTTCCAAGTTGTCACCGGACCCAAAGGAAACCATGCCGCTAGCACTCGGCAGGGGGCGTAGGTCCTCATGGGCGAAGGTGACAGGGTGACGGCGGGGAGACAGAGCACGCGGGGGATGAGCCGGCGTGGACTCGGTCTCAGGGCGTCTTCCAGCTTCACGGCTCCGCTGCTGTTTAGGCGGGAGAGCACGGGAAGCCTTCCGTTTAAAGATCTCGAGGCGGGAGCGCAGCACCGCGATAGGAAGGAGCTCGCAGTGGGCGCAGCCCGCCTCAGCGAGTACGGCCTCGGCGTGGGCAGGACCCAGACAGATGACGCACTCCTTGTGGAAATCCTCCACAGGCAAAGGGGCTCGGCAGGAGCCGCAATGCCGAAGCGACATTATCTCAACGCGCTTCTGCTCTTTTAGATAACTCTTTTTAGTCTCACCGGAAAGCGGCAGGGGAACACGCTGGTGTGTTGTAGTCCGCTGCAGTGCTTGGATCGACGGCGAGTAAGGGCTTCTTCTTCGGAGCAGCGAGAAGGTTCGCGCTGAAGGAGAAAAGTAATGAGCTCTTGACGTATTTCACCGGCTTATATAGGGACGTGTGCCACGCCCCCGCGCGGGCTCAAACGTCATTGGTCTGTATTTTCTACAGACGTTAACCAATAGGCTTCAATCACGGAGTAAACAGGAGTTTCCCCCATAGCGTCAGCAAACTGACGCAATGCGAAGTGAACCGTATTGAAAGGGAACTGACGTTAACAGAACTTGTTCTTACTCACACAGGGTTTTGAAATTTTCTGACATAGAAGAAAAAACTTAAAAAACATTTAATCAATTTAATTTAATGTAATTAACTTTGCAGCGATCCAACACTGCATAGCTTAACCCATTATTGTACTGTTTCATTTAATTTTAGGTGAATCGTTCTACAAATGCAATAAAACATAATGTTATTATTATTATTATTATTGTTGTTGTTGTTGTTGTTGTTGTTGTTGTTATTGTTATTATTATTATTATTAAATTAAAAACATTATGAACTAAAGAATATTCATGATGTTGTTATAAAACTATTTGACAGAGTATCAACACTTAATAACTTTTTTAATATATAATATTTATATCACTGGTAAAAAGTGATCAGTTATGTTTTCTTAGAAATGTCAAGTTGTCATAACAAAGACATCTCAAACAATGTCATGTTTGCATTAAAAATGACAGAAGTGAACGAATGACACTTAATGACGTTGTCATAAACGTGCATAAAATCTCCTTTATGTTCATAGCACGTGCCATACCATGATTATAAATGTGTGATATGAGTCTTATGAACACCCCTTCAAACAGCCAGCCCATTAGGTTTTGTACTGTATAACAAGAGCGATTACTGACCTCTTTTTGTTCTTATGATGTAAGTAACATCAGCTTCTAAACTCTTAAACCTCTTCAAAACAACCAGAACACTCGGCACTGTCTGAAGTACTCTTATGAAATAAAGTTGTGTAAGGAAGTGTAACTTTTTAAGTGGCTTCAATGTGAAGTGTCTTTTAGGTGTCTTTATTGTAAAGGTTTGCTCCTCATTGTGAAGGTTTGTCACTTGTAAGTGGCCATGGATAAGTGTCAAATGAATTTAAAGGTGAAGGTGTTAAGGTGAACGTAATATGTTGGGAACCAATTAATAATTTGTGTCACATGACTTGATAAGAACCATAGATCATTAGTCAAATTCAATAGATGCCAAAAGACTCATGTTAGGAGTTTACTGTGTGATTTCATGGTTTATCCTGTGTTTTGACACGGAAAATCGAAAGACCTAAACTTTACTCTAACGCACCGCTCTGGTATAAAAATAAATGCCTCAAAATTACCCTGGTAATGCTTTCACTTACATGCTAATGGGGTAACCAAGAGGTCATAGACTGTTCTAGTCTCTGTGTGCTGTTACACTAATCTGAAGGGATTTAATTTGGCTGATGTAGCAAGCGAACTAAAGAGACAAATTAGTCTTAATTTGCTTCCAGCAGAAAATTCCAGCAAAAAGATTTTTCAGAAGGTGCTTAACCTTCAGCAAATGTTTATCGTAAACCTCTGCAGGGGTTTAGCTGTATTATTTACTGTTTATTGTATGTGAGGTGTGTCCTTTTTTTACCTTGTTATTAAAATGTCTACATTTTTTGATTTGTGTGATTTTGTAACTTACATTAAATAATAAATGCACATGCATGCACATGCACAAAATAAAACATATATTTATTTGTTTTCCATGGAAGTCAATGCCCCATTTGATTGGTTTGGTTACAAACATTCCTCAAAACGTCTTTCTTCGTGTTTATCAGAACAAAGACATTTATACAAGTTTGTAAGAGTAATTAAATGATGACAGAATTTTCATTTTAGAGTGAACTACCCCTTTAAGAAAGCTGTAGAAAGACTTTTGAGTTTAAGTGTCATGATAGCACTAAGACTCCCAGCGGGCATATGACCGACCTTCAACGTTGAAATTTGGTTGAAATTAGGTCAGTTGTTTGTTCAACGTTGAAACAACGTTGAAACAACGGTGAATGGTAAACGGTTGAAAAAGGTTAATAAAATGCTTAAAAATCAACGTTGAAATTTGGTTGAAATAACGTCAGTTGTTTGTTCAACGTTGATTCAACGTTGAAACAACGTTGAAACAACAGTGAAGTAAATGGTTGCAGAGAGACAATAAAATAATGTTTTATAATATGTGAATCATTCAGAAAAAAAATGTAAAAACTCATTTTATAATATTGATGAAATTATAAAAAAATGTAACAAATAATTGAATATACAGGTAGCAAGGTAATCTCGCGAGATTACACGAGACTGGACTGTTTTAACGGCTGTCTGCGAGATCTTGCGTATCACACGAGAAAATGCTTCAGAGAAAGAAGAGGTAAGGAAATATAAGTCAATGTAAACGTATAACGTTATTTTATTCACATATACAAAGTGGTATGACAAAAAAGCACGATGCCAAATCGGGTTTTTTTTCTGTTAGTTGCGAATGTATTCGTTATAGTAGTTAATTTACTAGTCCACGGGATGTTCCCGCCGAAATTGGATTTCGTTATTATGAATATTAATAAATTAATATGAGGTGTGTTTTTATCAACTTAACCACTTGGTTGTTTTTGCTTCAGAAAAACACCTAGTTATAAATGTAAGGGCTTTTTGGACAACTTCGGTGAAAAAGTGTTGATTTCGTAGTTCAGTCAGCGTAACTTATATCCGAGAGGTCTTACAGGCGCCACAGACACCTATCAGCCTGGAGGAGCACCTCGAGTACGGTGCGGTCCGGTCAGTGTTAGCTGCTTAGTTTCTCAAATTACTATTACTGATAAAGTGTTAAAACTTAGATGAGATGTTGGTGTTTTATGGCTCACGAATTCGCAATAACGGATACGTATAGCAGTTCGTGTTAATGACATTAATCCAAACTTATTGATGACGTGATAACATGGGCGTCGAATCCAATATTAATCATGCTGAGGTTTTCTCGACGGGGTAATGTGTATAAATGCAGTTATAAAATTAAAAGGGACAAGATAGTCGACGTGACCCTCATGTTTCCATGGCAATCACTCAATTATGCTTATGACGCTCACCTGCGGTCATTCGCGCAGTATCCACGATTTTAAGCGGCTTGAAACACTTAAGTTAACTCCTTTGTACGAAAATATCATGTCGTGTAAGTTTGCATGTTCTATTTGAATTGAAATACATTGTAACGGTGTAATTTTTCTTACTTGTTGAATAGTTAGCAAGTTTTAATGGAAATAGAAAATAATGGTTATCTAGACAAATGCTCTTGTTTTTAGTATATTTTTATAACTCTTTTGTAATGTCTTCGTTATCAGAGCCCTTCAAATTAGAATAGTGATGATGATCTTGTCAATGCTGAGATTTTCATGCATCAACAGCCACTACATCTGGATCAGGTAATGTTGTGTTAACCCTGCTATTCTACAGTATTTACTTAAATGCAGTATGCAAGTGTATGTATTCATGTTCTGATAAAAGTCATTATAGAATTCTCTTCCAATATTGCACTAATTTTTCTTTTTTATATTTTGTCAAGATTGAACAAGAAACAGACAGCAAGGGTTGTCAGGTCAGAAACAGAATGACACACAAACACAAGAAACTTCACAGGTGAGAATTGAGAGTGGCTTTTTAAAAACACCTGCTACTTGTTTCTCAAGACTGGTTTATCATTGTCATTAGGAAAATATAAGAAACTAATTTAGGATACAATGGTTACTTTTCAGCACAGCAATTAATTTCTTTTGTATGCCACTATTCCTTCTACAGTATGTAGGCCTACATATTTCAAACACTTTGTTTTCAGTAGACAGAGACAAAAGTAAATCCAGTGTTCAGAGTGGATGTTGATGCAAGTTTTATAGAGGCTTCATATTGACAGGAAAAAAATGGGTCTTTGTGGTGGTGTACGTGACAGCATTTATTTGTTCTTATCTTTATGTATTATGGCTTTAATCATAATTTTTTTTTAATTGTCAATGAGCTACCACCTACCCTGGTAATGCACCACCAAGATACCATGTTGTAATAGAAATCCGTAATTTACCATTTCTTTTTTGTGAAACGTTTCCCCTAAAACCTTACAATGAATTTAATATTTGTTTTGTAACCAAATCAAATTCTACTAATCCTAATAATTAAGATGCAGTGTTTTGTATTTCACAATTTATGTTTTCTTTTTAAAAGGGGCTATGACTTGTTTTTATTTTATGTGTTTTAAATTGTAGGCAGATCAACATGCAATTTGAAGACGTGTGATAAAATACAGAGAGGTGAAGTAGTGTGTCTTTCCAGATCCCCAAATCATTCCTTCTTAAAAGGTAATGAATAGTGTTATGACAAAAAATGTAAACATTCTTAATTTCTTTAAAAGTTGTACTTGGGCCACAGTTTTCTGTATTTCTAACCAAAAGATTACATTTATATTTCTATACTAATGAAATATGTTTTTCTTTTTCCAAACTTTATCAAATGCAATGATCGCTAAGATGAGCCTGAAGAGGAGATTTGGGAAGATGCTGTTTCGTAAGTCGCTTTGCCAGATCACCTGTGGTAAGTTTGTAAAACATGTATTAAAAATAGGATTAAAACATCTCCTAATCAAAAGTTTTTGATCAGGTCGGGATGTCTGCTAACAAGATGCCTTGCTGGTCTGGGCGAGTTTAAAGGCTTACACAGACAATCCAGAAGTTCTGAAGTCCATCTTCGATTTCATTGGTAAGGGACTACACAAAAGGCTGTTTGACCCACACGTAAAGCAACCTGTCAGTGTTTGCTTTGTTAAGCATCTCTTTTAGGGGTGTTGAAAATATAAAGTTAATATCACTTAAGCATTCAGTATTGGATTCATTTGTAACCACATCGATCAGAAGCACCATTCACTACCATAGTATTCTTTATCCTACTATGTAAGTCAATGGTGCTTCTGGTCAGTTTGGTTGCAGACATTCCTTAAAAAATCTTTGTGTTCATCAGGACGATTTAAGGTGTAGAAACATCTCAGCAACCTCAGTTGTTGCAAAGGGTCTGAATATGTATAATGTAAATATGATGTTTTCTTTTTTCATACATTTGCAAAAGTTTCTAAAATTCTGTTTTTACTTTGTAAAAATATCTAAACAATTACAGTATCATGCAACAACATAAAATTGAAAGTGAAAGGTGTATGATTTCTGAATGCACTGTAGATGATATTAATTGAACCTCATTGTCATCTTCGTAAACACAACAGCTTTGTTCTTTCATCAGATGGCTATGCAATGTTTCAAGTCAAGACTATCAAAGAAAACGCATCTTGCCCTGATGTGCAATAACAAGATTTTTTTTGTACATGGGCTATAATGCAGCATTTTTTGAAAATTAAATATCTTGTGTTTTTTCCCTTTTTAGATGCTGTCATCATATTAAGTACAGCATGAGCCAGAATAGATGGGTGGTGGTGGCCATAAGAAGACTGTCAACTAAACCAACAACAAAATTCATATTTGCAGTTTTTCTTGAATAAAGTTTTTCTATTCAGATTAATAAAATGACTTTTAAACATGATTTTGTTTCATATTTTATGATTTTATTCTATATTTAGAAAATTCCACTTCTGCACTACTAAATGGAAACCTAACTGTTTGAAATAATGTGTTTTATCCATAAAAAAATATTTTTAACAGCTGCTTTCATGTTTATTTGGAAAGGGTAGGCACCTGCCATTTTATTTGTCCACATTTAAACTTTACCTTTCTTAAGTGTTTAGTTTTATAAATGGGGTTGTACTGTAAGTTATGCGTAGCAAGTTGCATTCATATGATAATTGCACTAAAAATGACACGTTTACAGTAAATAATTTAGTGAGTATTGCAGTGTAAAGTAAAAATCTATATTTAGTGTTAAAAACAACAAGGAAATAGAAGGTTGAAATTGCGTCATGATATCAACCATAATTCACCTATGTTGAAAGTGTGACGTTGAAACAACGTCGTGATTTCAACGTTGAAATTTTTTGCAAAACCGAAAGGTAATCCAACGTTGATTCAACGTTGGTACCTGACGTTGATTCAACGTTGAATCAACGTTGAAATGCCGACTGGGCTTGCTTGAATGCACTGGAGACATCTCTGTGTAAGTGACCACTGCAGTGACGTTGTGTTAAGAGTGGACCGTTTCAATTTAACGAGTGTACCATCCAGCATGTGCCAAGAAGATTTTATGATGCTCATAAACAGAATGAAACCAAATCTTTTAAAGGAGCATACTTCACCCAGCTATGAAACTTGACTGGATTCGAGCTTTATAAGTAAACCACTTTAATCCCTTCATGGGAGCCCTCAACAAACGTCATCAATCTACATGCATTACTTTTCTAATTAAACAGCGTTTTATGTGAAACAAAAGAAGAATAAGTATTTATCAAAGTAATCTGTTTGTTGATAAGAATAAAGTGATGTTTAATATCCAATCAACATGCTTCATTACATTCACGCAAGTTTTTGGGACCGGGTAATTATTTGCCACACAGCCCTAGACATCTCTCGCTCAGAGACTTGCACGCAACCGCACGAGACAGGGGGCAAAGACATGGTGCTCGAGTGCGCGGGCAGGATGAAAAGTAGTCGCACAGCGAGCGGTAGCATTTTTTATTTGCCCGATTAAACACACCGCTGAGTTTCTAATTATCCCGCTTCGTCTGATGGAAGCGAGGAGACTGCTCCATATCACGTCCCGTGGACGGAGCACGAAAATAATGGATAACACTTACTTTATGAGGAGACGCATAATAAGATTCATCCATCCTTTGCCTATAAACACTCACCATGGCTTAAAAATGTAGCATTTTTCTCATGACATGTCACTGAATGAGAACTAAGAGTTAAGGATGTATTAGACTCATACTAACTTCACCTTGAACTGACACAAGGAACATTTTTAAATTCTTTCTTTATTTAAGGGTATAACTCTTTTCTTTTATGTATTTTGCTCATTATTGGCTATAACCTTTATTGGCAATAATTACTTTGCAAATTTTGAACAAGGTCTTTTACACTTTTATTTTCTACATTTAAGGAGACTTGGGTTGAAGATGAAAGACTGGTTATTAAGACTTGCTTTTATTGCGATTTGAATGTGGATTAGTTGGAATTGTAAAACACAAGAGGTTATTTTATGCCTCTGAATTAGCATATAAATAAATTATATTACACACACACATACACACGCACACTGTGTAAGGCTAACCATACAATGTAGGGACAAAATAATAATACCAGTAACCTTGTGGGGACATTTTTTTTATCTCAAACAGCTTATAAATCAATCTAAATTATCTTTATTTAAACATGTAAAAATTTTCTGTGTGGGTTAGTTTTAGGGGTGGGTTGCAGGGGAAGGGAAAGGAATACACAGTTTGTACAGTATAAGAGTCATTGCGTCTTTATGAAAAGTCATACCAACATATATATTTTATGTTCCTTTAACGTAACATATTAAGTTAAACAATTTCAACTTGTTTTTCTAAGTTATGTCAACTTATCACAAGTCAAAACTTGAAAAGTTGTTTTGACTTGCAAAATAAGTTGTTTAAACTCTATGTGCATGTGTGTGTGCGTGTGTGTGCATGCATGTGTGTGTGTTTCATGCCTATGGTGCCAGATCATTTCACCTATAATTGCATGTCTGTATTTTTAAGGGCATGTTGTGTAAATGTAAATTGAAAGGTTTAATCCTGAGGCTAGGTTTTCTGCTGAATTCTGCGTAGCTGAATGAGCGATAAAGGTTAATTAATGCTTTTCAATATAAACTCGAAATGAGACATGCTTCAAATACTTCCATCTGGTTGAGGACAGGGTCAGGTGGCTGAGATCTTGAATGCAGCTCACAGGAATTGCTGGTGATGTGCGAGAATTACAAATTACAGAAGCAGGTCTCACGAAAGACGAAACGGAGACTCGCATTTTCGTTTCAAAGCATCGGAGTCAGATTAGCAAGATTTAGTATGGCATGAGTTTGATGCAACTATAATGCTTGATTTTCTGCATAAAAAGCCAAACCAAACAAACAATGCATTGATTTAATGCTAAATTATAAGGTAGAAAATGGGCATGGAGGCACTTCCTACCTGTTAAGCAGAACAATCTGATTACATGCAAAGCTCAGCCAAGTGGAAATTTTGGCTGTGCTTATGACTGCATTAGAAAACAGTATAAAGCATCTTCGAGCAGCATTTGTCTCCCTGGCTTTCCTTTCTCTAACTCAAATCTCTCTCTGTAATGTCTCTGCTGGACAGGCCAGTCCCCCTGAGGGTGATGGGGGTTATTGACTTATTCTCTCCAAAGCTGACGTTCATGGGCACGATGCTGGTGAAACTAATCTTTACTGAGTCTCAGGCCAAAACACAAGTGTAGCCCAGTTTAGAAAGAAAGACACAAGTTTTTAAAACCACCACATGACTTGTTTTAGTTCTGGGCGGCTGACACGTTTTCTTTATAGCAAGTCTTATTTGATCGTAAGATCAAGGGGCTGTGATTTATGCGTGCATGTAAAGCACAGACCCAACAATGCCTCAGATATGAAGAGATTTAATACATCAAAGGTATAAAAAAACCTACAGGATGTATGGACATTTTCTACAATTCACTTTGACTCATTAAGGAATATTTGACAAGGCAAGGAAACTGGTTCAAAGATTCATTTTGAAGCGCTCTCACAGGAGCAGGCAAACAGATTTTATCACATAACTGATGCGTGAGGAAAACCAGAAATGCTTGGTGATGGTTTAGTTTTAAATTATCAAAGTGTGACCTCCCTTTAGACTTAAAATGCCTCCAGGCAGTGTACACAATGCGATGATCAAACTCATGACTGTGTTTTCCGACCGTTCCCTGATGTCTCAACACCATTTAAACACTTTTCTATTAATGTCCCTGGAGCTAAGCAAATCCGTTGCACATATCCAAATCCTTTTGACAGCTGATGTAAATAATTAATGCAGCTTTGTGGTATATTTCACCGCCTGTGCTGGAATAAACTTTCTTTCTTAACTTCAGCTTTCTATAAGCTCATATTATTATGTTTTAGAATAACTTAGATATATTGCTTCATCAAACTCCATTATCTAAAAGTATTAAAGTAGTTCTGCACTCCATTTAAAGTCATTTCAAATTATTTGCTTCTAAACACATTTTTTTTTTTTTTAAATGTTTTGCTGAAACACATTATAAAAACTGTGAACTATGTAGTACTGAGTTGTGGAGTTATACAATAAATAGTTTTAGTCGGGATTATTTGGGTGGTGACGCACTGGAGGCACCCAGCATAGCCCTGCCCCTAACACAATCACAAGCATCCTTTCAAGTTGTAGCATTATTTAATAGTTTAAACGAGATGGCAGCTTTCTGCGTGTGGGTGTGGTTTCAGCACCTGCAGTGGACACGCCCCCAGCATTTAAAATACGGCCTGCTTTCTAAGATTTTGGAAGAACTTATTTTATTTATTTTTTTTAAGCATTCAGTTTTGGCTGAGTGGGTAATATAAAATTTTTCTGTGTTGTCACAAACACATTTAATGTCAGACTTTACACAGACTTTAAAGAATGAAATTTTTAATAAAAAATTTGTTTGCAACCTTTTCGGTAGGACTTTATTTTTACACTACGTGTACTTACAGAAAAATGTGTGGTACTTACTTTTAAGTGTTACATTGTAATTAAATGGTATCATTACTGTACTTACCAGTGGTACATACTTGGTAGTTAATATGTAATGCTAGATAAGTTCTGGGTAATGCCATATACATACTTATAAGCTAGGGATACTGTAACTAACAAGAAACATTACTGTACTTACAAATTACAGTAGTGTACAATATAAGTATTTAGTACTTACAGGCAACCATGGGTTAATGACGGGTACCCTTAGTGTATGTATACTTTAACTAACGAGAAACACCACTGTACTTCAAAATTGTATATACATGGTAAATGTGTAGTACTTACAGGCCAGTGAAAGTTAATGGCAGGTACTTATAGTGTACGTATGTAACTAAAAACAAACACTACTGTACTTACAAATTGAATGTACATGGTAAATGTGTTGTACTTACAAGCCACTGTAAGTATTGAAAGGTACTTATAGCGTATGTATATGGTAACTAATAACAAACATTACTGATTTTTGTACTCAGTATATTTGTCTGTTATTGTACCATTTAAACCCAAGCATTTAATAACGTACGCATTAACTACTGGGTACAATCACTAGTATGTCCATAGTAACTGCAAGGAAACAGGACTGTAAAATAAAGTGTTGCGTTTTACACCGTTATTACATCTACCACCGAAGACAAACATTCCTGTTTCCATGCAGTTACTTTGGACATAGCAGTGAATGTACCCAGTAGTTAATGCATACAGCTTTTAATGCTTGAGTTTAATGGGTACAATAAAGGACAATAAATTGCCACGTTGACAAATCTGAGCTCAGTTTGTTACATCATTGAGATGATCTCTTCTGAAACGTTTCCTTGTTTTTTCATCAGGAGAAACCTCTGGGATACAGGAGACTTAAGGAAACATTTTCATTTGCTGTTCCTTTAATCTTAATAATGTCTGGGTAAATAATAGATATAATAAAGATTTCATCTGTGCTTTTTCTTTGACTAAATTATAGCTCCATTATACAGCAGTTGCTTTACAAAACTGCTTTATAACTGAGCATATATCCACACCTACAGTATACACTCATAAGCTCACTTTCTGCAATTTAAAGAACTGATTCAGGGGCCTGGATCAGAACTGCAGACGGATGCCAGATCACGGCAGCCTGCAGCATCCTCTACAGAGCATTCAGATTTGGCTTGTAAGATGGGGAATTGCAACATGCAAAATGTGTTCAGCACAGATTATTTAGTCATTTCTCTTGATAGAGGCCTTGTATAAATCCTGTCTGCTAAATATTTTCAAAATATCACCTTTTTAAGGTTTGCAATTTCATTTTAAATGGCCACAAACTCAATGTAAATCCAGTAATTTTGGAAGCTTCTGTAGCCTGTGCTGCACAGAGCTGTTTTGTTTCATGTCAAAGGCAGAAACTTTGCTTCACCTGTGCACTCTTCATAATTACTAGAAGTGAGAATACTGCCATCTAGTGAAAGCCAGCCTCTCTCTGTTTAAACATACATGTACTGTATAGTAGCGTACAGTAACAGTGTGATGTGCATAAAACACCAAACTGAATGTGCATAAAGTATGTTGTAAATATATTTTTTAATGATTGCAATAAAAACCTATGACGAAACAAAGAGGGTGCATGAATAAACTGCACGCTATTGTAATGTAAATATATGTTAGACCCAGTTGCATAACAATAGTGTGTCAATTTAGGTAACATTTATTCAAGAGCATCTGGACGTATCTGTTTGTTGTGCATGACTAAGAACTTGCATTAGCACAACAATAGATTCAGATAAATAAGCTTGATTATAAGAAGAGACTTCATAAATAGCCATGCAAAATAAAAATAAAAAATCATTGTCAATCTGTCAGTATACAGGAAGTGTATATGCAAAGT
Source organism: Paramisgurnus dabryanus (assembly GCF_030506205.2). NCBI lineage: Eukaryota > Metazoa > Chordata > Actinopteri > Cypriniformes > Cobitidae > Paramisgurnus > Paramisgurnus dabryanus. The sequence goes on along the minus strand of NC_133355.1, from coordinate 19,351,847 downwards.
TTTTATGGACAAAGTAGAAGAGACAGCAGGAAAGAAACTGCAGGTTTTTGCTTGATTAACCTCTGTCATTTGCGTAGAACAGGTGGTAACTTGGGTATGAGCAGACAGGTTTGTTTAGTCGACTGTGTCATTTCCCTGGAACTGTACAGGTCATGAACAGAGGGCAGGTTACTTATGATCTCCTCTGTGCTCTCAGTACGGCCCTGCAGTTTGGTGTGATGGCATGTGGATGCATCCCAAAAACAAGACAGAGATTGATGAGGTGAAACTAGACTGCATGCATTTTGTTTGCTATTGGTTTGAGGCAGAATTAACATTGGCATCATGTCAACTTTTTGTGACACTGCTTCATTTTTTACGTTATAATTAATGCCAATGCATTTAAATGTGAACGTTTTTCACAACTAAGCTATTTTGTTGTGGTGCCAAAAATTATTTGCAGATCTCCAGAATCGTACCCTTAAGACGGCAATGATCAGTGTTCATCATCAGTTAAACTCTAATGTCATATCTGCAGTCAGTTACGTCATTAATCTACTACGGTAAAATGCATTACAGTGGCATTCTAGCATTTCTTCACCCTGCTCCACCATTCCCTCGGGAGAAAGTCACTGAAGTGTCAAGCCTACAACACACACACACACGCACGCGCGCACGCACACACACACACACACACACACACACACACACACACACACACACACACACACACACACACACACACACACACACACACACACATTTTCTTGCTGGCTACAGAACATAGCACCCTCTAAATTTTGCTGGACTATTTTTAACCCAATAAATATTGGACAAAACACATGTTGGGTTAAAGGGCCTTTTTAAAAAAAATATACTCATTTTCCAGCTCCCCTAGAGTTAAAAGATTGATTCCTACTATTTTGGAATCCATTCAGCTGATCTCCTGGTCTGGGGCTAGCACTTTTAGCATAGCTAAGCACAATCCATTGAATCTGATTAGACCGTTAGCATCGCGCAAAAAAAATAACCAAAGAATTTCAATATTTTTCCTATTTAAAACTTGACTCTTCTGTAGTTCCCTTTCAGTCGGTCACTACGACGTCACGTCGTGACCGACGAATTGGGAACTCGCTTAGAGAGACCAATCTGCTTCGAATACTACTAAAACGCCAATGAACTTGGCATTGAGATATTTGCATAATGCTGGCGCCGCCCCGCCAGGTGCGTATATAAGCCACAGGTGCAAATATGGAAATTAGCTTTTTTCGCTTCGAAAGCCGGCATTATCTGCTACTGAGAAGCTACTCTCTGCTCTTCTGGGAACGGTTGCTGAAGTTGATTGACAAGCAGTACTGACACAGCGGACGCTCGCAGTATTCCACTGCTCTGCATATTTTTGTTTTGAGTTTAGTGTGTGCGTTGCCTCTCCCTGTGCGCATCATCAGCTGAGCACCTAAAGAGTGATTTCCCTAAAGAGTGATACGTGAGAGCTCTGTGTCTTTTTAAAGACAGCCACTCTCTCGTATATTCGGAGATCAGCGTCCTTTTCAGGATAGCTTTTCCTCCGTGCGATCTTGGATGCGAGAAGTACAGGGGTTCCAGTGACGGTCACGAGCGCTGTCTTCGTGCTATGGCATCGAGCACTCCGAGGCTGCGTTCGTGGAGAGCTCTTGCTCTCTCTGTGAGAGCATAACCCTCTTGGATTGCGGAGACGACTGTCGTTTCTACGGGAACGGCGTCCGCGCCTTTGCAGTGCTGAACGCCGCCATGGTGCGGCTGTCAAGCGCTCGCAGGACGCTCTTCGCATCACTATGCTGAGTAGGACGGAGGATGCGTCCTTCACCTACCGGCCTTCTCATCCTCAGCCGGTTGAGGCTCCGGTGGAGACTGCAGAGTCGTGTTCTGCGATTTCTGCCGAATCCACTGGACCTCCTTCTGGTCCCGTCACTTCTACAGCATCAGAGGGGTGCCCATTTTTTCCCTCCGAGGCGGAGTCTTCCCGGAGATGGCGGCCGTGCCCGCTCGAGCGGCGGAAACGGTAGAGTTGGAGGGGTTAATCCCTCTCCGCCCGAACCGTCCCGCCCACATGATTGGTACTTCGGAGCTGTCCGGGCCTCTACGGTCCTCACCTCCTGTGCCTGCCTTTCCCGACGGCACGAAGAGCTGACGTGATTTGCGGCCGTCTCGGCCGTTCAGCTTCACCCCTCATCTCCCTCACTAACGGAGCCGCTAAGGGGGGATCCCTTCAGTTGAGCGGGGGGTTGCGATGCAGCTGCGTCCCTGGAGGGACCACCCAACCCTTCCCTCCCGTGTTTGTATAGACAGTCGTCCGGTTACGGGCGCTGCCCATCAGGCATGCGGAGACGCGGCTTCAGCCCTGCACGCATTAACGTACTGCAGGTTCACCAAACGAGGCTTTAGAGATATACGAGGGAAGCCGCGACCTTCAGTCGTGCGATGTCCACCACAGTGTTCAAGATCGCCACCCTTGGCTATGTCTGGCTTATATGACGGAACAACTTCATGAATGCTCTGTCCTGTCTCACAGACCGGCCTCTTCGGCGAGCCCGGGGAGTCGTACAGCTCCGCTGCGCAGACTGAGGCGATCTCCTAGGTCGTGCCCCGGCGGATGAGAGCTGCCCTGGTCCACCAACGCCGGCTCCTCAGTCTGCCTCTCGCCGTCCGCGTCCTGCGGCGGCCACCTCCGTTCCCCTCCTCGGACCCCATCTCGGCAGCGCAGGGGAACCGGTCGTCAGCAGCTCGCCCCGCCCGCTTAGCCGCTTCCCGTGAAAATCGGGAGTTTAAGTGGCCAGAGACGGGCGACCCGGAGTGGCAGAGGATCACTCTTCAGGAGACAGTGATTCGCTCCTTCCCCCGGTAGAGGGTCGGGGGGAAAATCCTTGGTTTGCATATGTTCCACCGGCTGTCCAGCCGGTACCCACTTAACCACACATAAGAGTGCATTCCTCTTTCCTCTCCAGGTCTCCGGAGGATCGAGAGAGCCGTGGGCGTACACCTGCTCACTCTACCTCTCCTCTATCGCCAGCGGGTGTCCTGAGGAGTCCGAGCTCTCCACTGAGCAGACCGGACCACCAGCACCCTCATCGGAGTCTGCGCTCTCCGCAGAGGAGACCAGACGACCGTCACCCTCAGCGGGCTCAGGTCAGTGTCTCACACACACATACTGTAGATGTTTATGCTGTCACAGCAGACGCACCGGCAGTATCACCTGTCTCGCTTCGCTGCCCCACCGCGGGTACTTCGGTAGTGTCGTTAATTCTCCTCGTACGGTCCCGGGATGCTTCGCTTCAGTTCCCAGCCCGTCTCGTTGGGTTTTACGCACTATCCGCCTCGGTTACGTAATACAATTACCGGCACTCCCCCAAATTCTCGGGCATTCATTTCACTATAGTGAAAGCGTCCGATGCACATGTACTGCGTGCAAAAGTCGATGTCCTGCTGGCGAAGGACGTTTCGAGCCGGTCCCTCTTACCGAGAATGATGATAGGGTTTTTCCAGCCTTTATCTCATAGTACCCAAAATACGCGGTGGGTTACGACCGATTTATTTACGCACCGGCTCTACAAGTGTGATCCTTTAGGATGATACGCCGAGGCTCGTATTTCAATATTCAGATCGGTTTGCAGCATAGACCTGTAGACGTGTACTTTATGTGTCCATCTCCCCTCGCCTTAGACCGTTTTTCGCTCTGCGTTCATGGAGTGGACATACTAATACTAAGTACACCATTCGAGCTGTCTCTCTCTCCCCGTGTCTCCATGAAAGTGCTAGTCATGGCATTAAAATATCAGAGAGAGAGAGCGTTGTTCGTATTCTGCTTATATTGACGTCAACTATAATGGCTCGTTCTCGGCAGACGTGCGCGAACACAGAGATTTAATGCTTCAGCATCTCGCTCGTTTAAGTCATCAGGTCAGCTGGGAAAAGAGCAACTTTGCCCCGTGCAGAGGATCCTTTTCTCAGTATGGAAATAGACTCGATCGATTTATTGGCGTGTTTTACAAGAGCGCGCAACCAGTCAGTTCTGACTTGCCTCGGTTTAATTCGAGGGAAGTACGCGGTCCCTCTGAAACAATTTCAGAAGCTCTTGGACATATGGCAGCATGCTGCGGCTGTGACACTGCTCGAGCTGCTTCATATGAGACCGCTTCAGCATTGGTTTTACGATCGAGTCTCGAGGAGAGCGTGGCGCAACGGCATACACTGTGTAACCATTACACCTGCGTGTCATTTCAATTTTACCCCGTGGCAGACCCAGCATTTCCGATAGCAAGATATGCCCCTGAGTCGGGTCTCCTGGCATTCTGTAGCACATACAATGCCCCCAGCACGGGATGAGCAGCCACGTATGACGGGCTTGCAGTCTCAGGGGTGTGCATAGCACCCCAACTGCCGCGAGCGGTGCGCTGTATATCTGGGACTTGTACGCTCCGCTATGGAGATGCGAGGGAAGGATGTATTAGCCGACACCGACAACATTGCGACTGTTGCGTTATGTACCGTTAAGGCGGTTTTTGCGCTCTCGTCACCTGTCGCATCTCGCTCGTCATCTCCTCCTTTGGAGTCAGAAGCATCTGAGGTCCCTTCGTGCCATTTACATCCCGGGTTCGCTCAATACAGCGGCAGACGCGCTTTCCCGAGCTGCGCGCCCCGGTGAATGGCGACTCCACCCCCAGACGGTCCAGCTAATTTGGAAGAAGTTTTGTCGTGCGCAGATATATCTGTTTGCGTCGCCAGACGATACCCACTGTCGCCGGTTTTTATTCACTAACCGAGGGCAGCCTCGGCGTGGATGCGTTGGCACACAGCTGGCCGCGGGGGACGCGAAAATACGCATTCACTCCAGTGAGCTTAATTGCACAGACACCAGTGCCGGCGCCAGCCGAGCGCTGACGAGGGGGCGTCTAAAATACCAGAGGGGGCGATCACATGAATGCATATAATTCCCCCAGCTAGAAAATACATAGGTTTGGTACATTAAGTTTTAAAGTGTTATAAACAAACATCTCTGTAATACAACCACAAAAACTACAGCTATAGCAACGTACAGAGCTCTGAACAATACAACAACAACAAAAAACGCATACCTAACGTTACATATTAGCACAACACTACTCATTTGAAGTTCAGACCCAGAGGTAGAAATACATTTTACGTAATGGTGGGGGGCAGTGTTGGCAAATAGAGTTGATGGTTTTCAGCCCAAAAACGGTCCAAACGCAACATTTTATCAACATTTTGGTTCACAAGTTATGCACCATAGCGATTAAGCAGCTAGAGCCACAATAGCAAAATGACAATAACTCGTTTACATATACAGCTATGCTGTAGGATAGGCTAATTCAAATTCGTTAATTATAAATTTAACAATGTCTGTTTTTATCTATTTACTCCTGATAAACAGGTGTGTGTGAGAGAGAGATAGTACAGGCTTACCTTTAACGTTAAATGCAGAACAATAATGGGCTGTTGGTTGTACGTTGACTTGCAAGGATGCTGAAGAACATGAACATCTGAACTTTTCAAAACTATGTACAGTCTGGCTGAACTTCATGGTGCCCGAATTGACTTAATGACAGCCGAACATTTGGATCTTTGCACCTGAAATGCTCCGATAATTCATCCACGCCACGGCATTAATGGATGTGTGACAATCCGGAGTCCGGTTTGTAGAACTTCCAATGCTATTTTCCATATATCCATTGCTACAGGGCAGGCCCAGGTCACTCTCACACTCCTGTCTGTAAATTTTTATATAATTTCCCACTTCGACATCTTGATTTCCCTCTGAGACTCAGAACGCGGGCTCATTGTCGGCGTGCCTCAAGCCGTCAACACAAACTTGTTCAACTTCAGGCGCGGCTGCAAGAACCAACAACCACATGACGTCAAAGTACCGCGAGAACGATTCGAGAAAACATACTTAGTGTCGTTTCGTCTCGCTCTCGCGGCAGTTTGACGTCTTCACCTGATGAATTCGAACAAGCCTATAGGCTACACATGAGTGGGCGTGTGTCACGGTAGAATACATGCACACTTGTTTTTTTGTTTTGTTAAATAATTAGACTTTAAAATTCACTTTAGGAAGACAATACACAAGGCAAACGTGATTTTTAAATAGCGCATTTTATCATTAAAATCCCATTCAACATTAATGGTGATCTGAGGGGGCGGGATAGTGCCAGTGAGGGGGCGACGCCCCCTCACGCCCCCTCGTGGCGCCGGCCCTGACAGACACTGTGCAAAGTCAGGCAGGACGAGGAGAGCCTTTCGTTAGTCGCCCCATACTGGACGACCAGGAATTGGTTTTCAGAGTTAACGCTCCTCGCGACAGCCCCTCCCTGGCGAATTCCCCTAGGAAGGACTTTCTTTCTTTAGGAAGGGGCACATTATGGCACCCGCGCCCCGACCTGTGGGATCTCCATGTATGGTCGTTGAGTGCGCGCAAGGTTTAGGTGATTTATCGCTAGCGGTATCTAACACCATCGACGCGGTACGAGCACCGTCCACATGACGGGCTTACGCGCTTAAATGAAACCCTTTTCGTCACCTTGTGCTCTTCGCAACGCGAGGACCCCAGAGAATGCTTAACATTGTGCTTTTATATATCCTCAACATAGGTTAGATGGTAGGCTGTCACCCTCCACCATTAAAGTTGATATCGCCGCTATTTCTGCTCATCACTCGCTTATTAACGGCAGATCAGTTGGCAGCATGATTTGGTTATTAGATTTTAAGAGGCGCTCGCAGGCTAAACCCCTCGCGCCCTCCCTCTATTCCTCCTGAGACCTGTCCATGGTGCTGAAGCCCTACTACAGGTTCCGCGTTCGAGCCTTTGCAGTCTGCGAGTCTGAAGTTTTTGTCAATGAAAACTCTGACCCTGCTAGCATTGGTCTCCGTGAAGAGAGTAAGGAATTTACATGCATTCTCTGTTGACGATTCGTGCCTTCAGTTTGGTCCTGCTGTCTCACTGAGACTCAGACCAGGCTACGTGCCCAAAGTTCCCACCACTCCCTTCAGAGATAAGGTGGTGAGCTTGCAAGCGCTGCCCCCCGGAGGAGGGCAGACCCAACCATGGCTTTATTATGCCCTAAGCGTTACGCATCTACGTGGATCGCACACAAAGCCTTAGGACCTCAGATCAGCTCTTTGTTTGTTATGGTGGTCAGCAGAGAGGGAAAGCTGTCACTAAGCAGAGGATGTCTCATTGGATAGTTGATACTATCGCCCTTGCTTATAATCTGCAGGGCATTCCTTGTCCATTTAATTTGAGAGCTCACTCTACTAGAAGTGTTGCCTCATTTTGGGCATTCGCTCGTGGTTCCTCGCTAACAGACATCTGCAGAGCTGCTGGTTGGGCGACACCTAATACGTTCATTAGATTTTACAGTGTTCGTGTCGAGCCTGTCTCCTCTCGTGTTCTTTCCTCGTTAGGGGAAGCACAGAGAACAGGCTCGCAGGTCGGCTTGCAGCCTCCGACTGCTGCTCCAAACTGAGCTCAGTATGGAAGGCCTTCGAGGCAAAAACGCGTAATAAATTGTTTTGCCTTCCTCCGCTGCCTTGGCAGCCTGATGTTGCGGAGCATCCGCTGCCAGCCTCTCACTAGCTGCATCCTCGCGAACCTGTGTTTGGCTCGGGCATCCACATTGCGTCCCACCGGGTTCCTTTGTGAGTATTTTCCGTGGGGTTAATCCTACTAGCCCACGTTTCCCTCAGCAGAGCACTGCTTTGCTTACACAGCCACGGCTGTCATTTATACCTCAACTACGGTTGACTTTCGCCCACCAATAGCCCTTAACGGGGCGGTGGCTTCCGCAGCGTCCCTATACCGCTCAGATAGGGCGCTTCCCAGTCGCTAGCACTACTGTGGGGTTAAAGGAACATCTAGTGCCCGGCCTTCTGCCTTAAAACCTAATTCTCCTTATCCTTAAGTGGAACCGGAGGGCTTTACGCAGACACTGGAAGAGGTCAGCCCTCAGTGGCGTTTTGGTAGGGATTCCCAATTCGTCGGTCACGACGTGACGTCGTAGTGACCGACTGAAAGGGAACGTCTCGGTTACGTATGTAACCCTCGTTCCCTGAAGGAGGGAACGGAGACGTCACGTCCCGTCGCCACAGGGCTGCTCCCTGCTGTTTATCGGCCGGTCACACTTTCCGGCTTTCTCAGCGAAATGAAGCTAATTTCCATATTTGCACCTGTGGCTTATATACGCACCTGGCGGGGCGGCGCCAGCATTATGCAAATATCTCAATGCCAAGTTCATTGGCGTTTTAGTAGTATTCGAAGCAGATTGGTCTCTCTAAGCGAGTTCCCAATTCGTCGGTCACGACGTGACGTCTCCGTTCCCTCCTTCAGGGAACGAGGGTTACATACGTAACCGAGACGTTACATCGTGTACTAAGAGCGACAGAAAATTTAAAGTTGCGATTTTCTAGGCCGATATGGCTATGACTATACTCTCAAACTGGCGTAATAATCAAGGACTTTGCTGCCGTAACATTGCTGCAGCAGGGGCAATGATATTACGCAGTGTGCGAAAATAGTCCCCTGCTACTGAAAGTAACCAAGGGGACTATTTTTTACCTTGAATATTATGCCAGTTTGAGAGTATAGCTTCTAGTCATATCGAAAATATAGAAAATCGCAACTTTTAATTTTCCGTCTGTCTAAGTAAACGATGTAACTAAAGTAGAGTCAAGTATATCATAGGAAAAATATCAATACTCTTTGTTTTTGTTTTTTTAGCGCAATGCTAATGGTCTAATCAGATTCAATGGATTATGCTAAACTATGCTAAAAGTGCTAGCTCCAGACCAGCTGAATGCATTCCAAAAAGGTAAGAATGAAATGTTTAAATCCAGGGGAGCTGGAAAATGAGCATATTTTCAAAAAAAATGGAATGTCCTTTTAATAAATAAACCTATGCTGAGTTGTTTTAAATCGTGGTTGGGTTAACAAACACCCAGCATAGGTTTATTTAAAAGCCAAAATGTGTTCTATCTAAAATTTACCCAGCTTTAGAGTGCAGTAAATGACTACATGAATTGCCATTTCCCCATAAACTTCCTCATTCTTATCCATTCACATTCCCCAAGTCATTAGGGCAGTCAACGCTCCAGACAGGGAGGAGTCTGTATTAGACCAAGCCAGCCTTAATCTAATAAAAACCTTCACTCTGACCCTTTGATCGATCTGATCCAGTGTTAGCATCTCCTGTGGGCATCTGAAAATCAAATTTAGTTTTTCACAAATCAGTGTCGGGTTGATGCTGTTGTCACCATACTGTACAAATGTATAATTGGTCCTTTTAAATTGGGATTAATGCGTCCGTATGGTTCACGGGATAGTGCTCTGCGGTAATCTACAGAGAACATCGGGCACACCTCACTAGACAAAGTCATGTTACTCAGATTTAATGGGCAGGAAGACAAGACCAGGATAGACAAGATCCATTAAACATGTTATGCCATTCAGCTAATTTCTGCATTAATTTAGATTTTGTCTTTGGGGAGACATCAAATCTTGCTTAAAGGAAATTTACCATGTCAAATTGAAAACTCGTTAGGAAAGTTAAAAAGAATCTTAAATATTCATGCCACGTGCTAACGCAGAGATTTTATAGAAAATATGGTGTGATAAAAATCTATATTTTAAGCAAGTAACCAAAGTTGATTAGATACTTTGTTTCGTTTGTGAACATTGTAGATGAACAGATGAATAATCAGGATTGATGCAGCACACACATACAATACACACACAGGGGAAATCACAGGAGTCTGGGTAATGTGTATGTGATGTTATAATTTCTGGAGTGAATGGAGATGACTGGAGATGACGAGAAGGATGAGTAAGGAGATCGCTGGAGGAAAACTCTGGAGTCTGGTAGGAAATGGAAGGCAACGTCGTTCCTGGGGCGCCGATGTCCTTCAGATTTTGGCTCCAACCCTTATAAAACTTCACCTACCTGTAGTTTTCAGGTGACTCTTTAGACCTTGATTAGTTCACGTGTGCTTGATTACAGTTGGAGCTAAACTCTGCAGGACATTGGCACTCCAGCACCGAAGTAGCCTACCCATAGATTAGTGTAAGGCGATATTGACCAAAATTCATGTTTTGGTAATTTTTGGGATGAATATCTTGGTTGAATGAATGTTAACAAGGTTGAAAGAATGTTAACATGCAAGTTAAAGCTTCATGTGACATATTAGTATTTTTCTGAACTTATATTGCACACGCATCACAATGCCTAAGCCTCACAGTAGTTTTTCAAGACATGTTCACTATAGACACCAATTAATACAGAATGTATTTCTCAAAAAGGTTTGTAGATATAAAAGTTTCACATAATATAAAATTACTTCATACAACTCTATACTGCATGAAAAAGTAGGATACATTATTTTAATTTAATTTAAAATGGTTTCATATTCTTGCATTGGCTTTAATGGCATTATACTATAAGTATGTTGGGTAGAGATCAATTAATAAATCTCTCTCTCTCTCTCTCTCTCTCTCTCTCTCTCTCTCTCTCTCTCTCTCTCTCTCTCTCTCTCTCTCACTCACTTCCGGTGCGTGTTGGGAGCGTTTGGGTGCGTGTGAGGGTTCTCACGAGGGGGGAGCGATTATTTGGACCTTTTTTGCGTCTATTACTAATATTATTCTTTTTTTTCTTTTATTTTACTAATACTTTGGATGCAACATCAATATAGTTATCAGTGAGTTTTAGTAAACTTTTTTGGAAGCAGGATGGCGTTTGCTTCGGCAGGGGCAACGCCACCTGTTTCACTTCGCCATGGCATCAGGTGTGTTCCTGCTAGTGGTGTGACTGTGGAGGATGTATTAATGGCTGTTGGAGTGGAGATCGGGTATGGAAATATTTCATCGGCTTCCCGTATGAATAAGGCCGTGGTAGTCTTTGTGAATGACGAGTCTTACGTAAACCGCCTGTTAAGCAACGGAATTGTGGTAAGTGGAGAGTTTGTTACAGTTTCACCTCTTGTCGCTCCAACTAAAAAGGTAACAATATCTAACGTGCCCCCTTTTGTCTCTAATGAGGAAATTGAACGGGGACTTTCACGTTATGGAAAGTTTGCTAGCGCGATCAGAGTACTTCCACTTGGTTGTAAGAACGAAGCGTTAAAACACGTCATGTCTTTTAGAAGACAGGTGTTTATGTTTCTGAATGAACCAGACTTGGATGTGTCTTTTAGAGTGGTTCATGAAGGAAAGTCTTATATGATTTATGCTAACGCTGGAAGCTTGAAATGCTTTGAGTGCGGGGATGTGGGTCATAAAAGACTATCATGCCCGCATAAAGCTGGGACTAGTGGGGAAAATGCGCGACCGGGTACTTCGGCCGTCGTGGCTAATTCCCCAGAGGAAGCGCTGCTTTCTGTTGTTGAGGAGCGTGAGGCTCAATCTGTTGAGCAGTTGGAAAACAAAAGTGGTCAAAATGACAAAGATGCTACCGAATTAGAACTAAGTGAAAATGGTGTAATAAATGACAACGTGAATGAACAAGTGTATGATGAAGTGGTAGATGTAAATGATGACGATTCAAGGCATGATGAAAATTGTGATTTGGACATGAAAGATGATGATACGCTCTCTGAGATTTCGGATATGGGTTCGCAATTAGCAGGAGAGGTGTATACGTTACAGGAGATTAATGATTTTCTAGATGCAACTTTTGGTAAGACTGTTGATGTGAGAGATTTTTTTCCGGATTCGGAGAAATTTATTTCATCAGTGCTGTTGTGTCAAAGAACGGCTAGCTATGAGGCTTTAGATAAAAAGAAGAGATTTAGATTGAAGAAGATGGTAACAAAATTAAGGAAAGATAAACTTGTTCTCACAAGAAATCAAAATGAATAATTTTCACGTGGTGGCTTGTTGCTGTCTTCTCCTGTCTCTATCCACTCTATATTTCTATTCTTTGATGGATGCTTTGAGGGTGGGATCATTAAATATTAATGGGGGAAGAGACAGGGGTAGATTAGCAGTGGTTTCTGAATTTATTAGAATTAAAAATATAAATGTTTCATTTTTACAGGAGACACATACTAATAAAGAGAATGAAACTGTTTGGGGTATGTGGTGGAAAGGCAAGTTTGTTTTAAGTCATGGGACAAACAATAGTGCTGGGGTAGCCATTTTATTCTCTGTAAATATGAATGTTAATATTTTAAATGTAGAAGAGGTGGTAGAAGGTAGATTATTATTAGTACAGATTGAGTATGAGGGTACTGTGTTTGTGTTTGTCAATGTTTATGCCCCAAATAGTGGTACAGAGCGGCAAGATTTTTTTGTGAAATTAGGAAATGTATTGCAAAAGTATGATAATAATGTGTGTCTTGTGGTAGGGGGAGACTGGAATTGTACAACAGATTTTACTGTTGATAGGAATGGGGAGGAACCTCACAGTCAATCAGCTCTCACTTTATTAAAAGTTATGCATGAAAATCAATTAACTGATGTGTGGAGAGCAAGAAATATGGGTATAAGACAGTATACATGGTTGAAAGTGTGTGACAATAGAGTTTCTGGTGCAAGATTAGATCGATTTTATATGAATAATGTTTGGAATAACAAAGTAATGGATGCATGTATTTATCCAAATGGTTTTTCAGATCATCACATGATCATGTTGGTTTTAAATGTAAAAAAGACATTGAAATGTAATTACTACTGGCATTTGAATGTGAAAATATTACATGATGTTTTTTTTGGTGAAACTTTTAAAGTATTTTGGAATGATTGGAAGTTGAAAAAGCCTTTATTTGAGGATCTTTGTCAATGGTGGGATGTAGGAAAGGTGAATATAAGATTACTTTGTCAGAATTATGCTTTTCATACATCAACAATGGTTAAAACAACAGTTAAAAATCTACAAAAGGACATTGATTTGTTAGAAAAAAATCTTGATCCTAACAATGAAGGTGGATATTGTGATGTTTTAAAAAGGAAGAAACAAGAACTGAACTCTTTTTTGCATGAGCAGGCAAAAGGGGCATTGATAAGGGCAAGATTTTGCTCGATCAAAGACATGGACGCTCCAAGTGCCTTCTTTTTTAATCTTGAAAGAAAAAGTGCTCATCAAAAGCAAATGTGTCATCTTCGTCGTCATGATGGATCAGTAACTTCAGATCCATCTGAAATGAGAAATATAGCAAAAGATTTTTATAAAAACTTGTATAGTGCAGAAAGTTGTGACGTTGAATGTGGTGATGACTTGCTTAAGGATTTACCTCAACTTGGTGATCAACAAAAAAAGGCACTGGATACTCTTATTAGTTTTAATGAACTCACTGAAGCCTTGCAACAGTTAAACATTGGACGTTCCCCTGGAATCGATGGATTGCCTATAGATTTTTATAAAAAATTCTGGTCTATATTAGGGCAGGATTTGTATGAGGTGTTTTTAGAATGTATTAGAATCAAAACTCTTCCCACAAGTTGTCGTCGAGCAGTTTTGTCTCTGCTTCCAAAAAAAGGGGACTTGGGTCTTCTTAAAAATTATAGACCAGTTTCTTTGTTATGTTCTGATTATAAATTATTCTCTAAATGTTTAGCAAATAGACTTAAATGTTGTTTAGACTCGTTAATACACAATGACCAAACATATTGTATACCTGAAAGATCTATCATGGACAATATATTTTTGTTGCGGGATGTATTTAATATGAGTCAGTTATATAATATAAATCTTGGAGTTCTGTCACTGGATCAAGAAAAGGCGTTTGATCGCGTAGATCATGAATATCTTTTTAGTGTTTTAAAAAAATTTGGGTTTGGCGAGAGATTTATATCGTATATTCAGTTGTTATATTGTAATGTTTTTGTCATGGTCAAAGCAGGTGGTGGACTAAGTGAACCGATATCTGTGTCCAGAGGCATTAGGCAAGGTTGTCCACTTTCTGGGCAATTATATAGTTTGGTTATTGAACCTTTGCTATGCAGATTGAGAAATAATCTTAAAGGATTTGTGATTCCTAATTCAAATGACAGTTCTAAATTGTTTTTATCAGCATATGCAGATGATATAACTGTTCTTATTACAAATCAAGAGGACATTAGAATTTTAAATCATACTATTGGTCTATATGAAAAAGCCTCTTCTGCAAGAGTAAATTGGGCTAAAAGCGAAGGGCTTATTTTTGGTAGGTGGGAAGGTAAAGGGTTTCCTCAACTCCCAGGTGGGTTAGAGTGGAGACAGGATGGATTAAAACTATTAGGAGTTTATTTGGGGAACGACCAATTTCAAAAGAAAAATTGGGAGGGTTTGCTGGAGAAGGTGTCTGCCAAATTGTCGAAATGGAATTGGCTATTGCCACAATTGTCCTATAGAGGTAGAGTTCTGGTTGTTAATAATCTCGCTGCATCCATGTTGTGGCACAGGACTATTGCTATGGAGCCACCAGAAGAACTTATTCAAAAGATACAAAGGACATTGGTGAACTTTTTCTGGAACGGACAGCATTGGATCCGTGCAGCTGCCCTTTATCTTCCAATTCAGGAGGGTGGTCAAGGCTTGCTGGATGTGAGAAGTCGGATCCGGGCCTTTAGGATACAAGCTGTACAGAGACTCCTTTACAACCAAGAGGTCGTCTGGGCCAAAACAGCAAATGTCTTGTTGAAGAAGGCAGGAGGTCTTGGATTTGATAAACACTTGTTTTTAATAAAATTGGAAGACGTAAGCCTGTCGGAGCTCCCACTTTTTTATAAGTCTATGATGCAAACATGGAAAGCTGTCTTCAAAGTGGAAAGAGACATGGATGATGTAGGACACTGGATTTCAGAAGAACCACTGTTTTTTAACCCATTGATCCAGACTAGATTGCTGTCTTCGGTCAGTGTAAGGAGATGTTTGTTGAAAAATGGTGTTCGGAAACTTGGACATCTTTTGGGTGAGCAGGGCTGGAAATCTGTCGAGACTCTTCAAGAGATGACGGGCTTCAATTCCTTGCGTCTTGTTTCTAAGCTGAAGGAGGAAATATATCATGCATTACCAAGTGGTTTTAGGACCTGGATAGAACTGAGACAAACACAAGACAGGAGTGATGGTCAGTTTTTTCCAAAAATGAGAATTCTCCCGGCCATAAATGAGGAGGATGAAGGGGATTTTGTGGATTCCATATTGACTTTTAAGACTCCTGTATTGGATTATTTCGAGGATGTGAGTAAGAAAGCAATTTATTGCATCTTAGTTAAAATTACACATCGAGAATCCTTGAAGCATCAAAAAGCTTCTAGATGGACAGAACTGTTACAACCAGAACTTCTCGTGAGGGACAGGTGGCGCGCCCTGTATAAACCCCCTGTAGAGAAGCGGACTGCTGATCTGCAGTGGAGGATTATTCATGGGGCCATAGCTACAGACGGGCATGTGGCACACCTGAATCCAGCGGTAGTTGGGGTATGTAGATTTTGTGGGAGGCAAGAAGATGTAGAACACTTGTTTTTAAGGTGTAATAGACTAAAAGATCTTTTTGAATTGCTTAAAGCTTGTTTTAGAGGGTTTGATGAAGATTTTTCTGATAAGGTGTTTATTGGGGGAGTGAAATACAAGGTTTCAATGAGAAGAAAAATGTGTTTACTAAATTATTTGATTGGAACAGCTAAACTAGCAATCTGGAAAACAAGAAAAAATAAAGGGTTACAGCTTGCAACAACTGAACCTGAGATGATGTTTAGATATTTGGTAGAGGGAAGATTGAAAATTGAGTTTGCTTATTATAAACTTACAAATAATGTGATGTGCTTTTGTGATGTCTGGTGTTTTAACGAGGTTTTATGTACAGTGTATGAGGACATTCTTGTTATCAATCTTTGAAATGTGTATGTTGATATTTTGCATTTGTTATTTATTTTTTTTCTTTTGGATTTTATTTTGGTTGGTTTTAATATTTCTATTTTTTGAGGTGTAATGTAAATTTGATGTTAATATCATGAAGTAGGCTAATAAAGGGCGTGTTAAACCTCTCTCTCTCTCTCTCTCTCTCTCTCTCTCTCTCTCTCTCTCTCTCTCTCTCTCTCTCACTCACTCACACAAGCATACATTTTTATAGATTCAAGAGGAAATACACTAAAGAGCACAACAATATTCTTAATAAGTCTTACCTAACAATCTTCACAGCATGCCTTATTCACTAATCCCCCACAAACCAGTTTAAACAGGCACTAAATGTGCTTAAAAACATTGCACCATAAGTATTTACATAAGTAATTTTTAAGTGCCAACATACCTCTTTAATATGCAAATGAAGCTAAATATAGCCGCTTACTCACCTAGTGCTTTTTGCATATTTGCATTTCACATTTTATTTAAGGAATATTTATTGTCAATAGCAATAGCAGTTTTTCCCCAAATTAAATGTGTTATTTCCCTTTGTTACCCTTTTTACACAATTCCTTTAGTGATTGCAGACATCTTATTAATATGATACAGGTGTTACTCAAGCATCAGTGAATAATGTAAATCAAATCTGGAGTAGACAGCGATGGCATGCCATTAGAGCGCAAAAAATATTGCTGAACCTAAGCAGGTAAATGGGCACACGTGTTTAATTTCTGTTCAACATCTGTGCCAAATCCCCCAAGACAGCTAAACATCGCAAGATCCATTTTTTGCACGTAAAAGCTAAAGTTGCATGATTAATTCCAACACTCCCATCTTCTCATGCTGCTGAACGTGACCCGAAGTAGCAACATTCCACTGTGTATCTCTCGTGTCGGAGAGACTCAATTACAATGGAACATATAGATGCAGTGGTGATGTGATTACCTGATCCTAATCACTTGTAATACAGGGTTTAATAAGAAGTAGAGGCATTGAGTTTTAAAATCAACAGCTCATGGGCATTGATCCTTCTTAATTATTGAGAAAATCAAGGCGAGAGCTAATGGAGAACAGTTTGTCTGACCAGGTTCATTTCTGGCTCATTGAATTACTTTATGAATTAGCTAAGTCTTATAGATTGGGGTCTGGCTTGTAAAGAAATTGGAGAAGGGGATAAAAATTCAATTGAACAGAGAGACCTTTTAATGCAATTAAACAAAGTCAGTTCTGCGAATAATGAGTACATTCTATTCTACTTTATAAAGTAGTGGCGGTACAAGGCGACACCTCCATCAAAAGCAATCAGTTTTGAAGCCAAAGGAAGGAGACATAAATCCAGTTTTTGGGATTTGTTTCTTGTACCAACAAGATCCATTTTTATTAAAACAAAATAAAGAGATATTTTTTATATCACAATTGTTTCTCCTATTCAGTGAAATTAAATTTAGATCAAACAGACGTTTGCTTACTTCTTTCTTTACTTCTTTGAAAAAGACTTTACATGTTCCTGCTTGATCTTGCTTGTTTCTCCATTGAATTTTAAGACTATCACAATTATGTGTTAAGTTGTACAAGTGACTCATCTGCAAATCAAAAGTCAGAGATTTCAATGATTAAATGCATATTAAAATCATATTATCAAAGTTTACTTCGTTGCTATAACTCCAATTGCATTTCTACAATTGACGTGTTTTTATTTCTCCAAAGACATTTATAATCATGTACTGAAAACTGAATTAAGTCTCCTGCGCTTTCCTCTGGATTCTGTCACAATGATAATCAAAGCAAAAACACAACTCAATATGCAACTATTTGGCGTATACACTCAAAGTTAAAACATATTGGCAAATATTGACAAAAGCCTCAGTGTGCATCTGGAATATTGCACCCTATTCCATTTTTTGTCAGCGTAATATTGAACTGAATATCCGATGCCTCTGTGGCTTATGATAAGGTTATGTGGAGCTTTTGTAGATGCCCTCAGGGACAGTGCTGTTTGGTGTCTTGGAGAAGCGTAGAGTCTTTATTGCTTGTTTGTGCAGATTTCCCAATAACATCGACTTTAATTAAGATAATTATCTTTCCTGCTTCTCATATCCTCACCGAAGAGCCTCATGCAAATGAGAACTGCCCAGTGTCATATCCTGTGATCAATCATCAACCCTCTGGGAGAATTTGGTGATTACTATGATAAATAAAAGTCGTAAAGGACAGAGTGAGAAAACAGAATGCTTTGATATAAGCAAGTCCCTGATGGAGTTTACAGTATGTGAAATAAAGCCTACTGTACATTCCAATGCACTCAAAAAGCATGTGGTCAATAAGGGACACAATTACATTAATTAATATATAATAAAAATGTTTATAATTGACCCAACAATGGGTTAAAACAACTCAGCCCCAAGGGCTCTCTCTCGTGGAGCCAACATGGAAGTTAATGGCTCGTTATAGTTGTGCGTACGTCCTAAGGCGTAGGCGCGATGGCGTAGGATACGGGTCGGTTTTCATGTATACTTCTGCGTCGTCATCCGCTTTGACGTGCAAATACACATGCAGACCTCTGGTAGGCAGTATTGTAGGATTGAAAATATAGAGATTTGTAATATAAAAAATATAGGAATTGATTACTTTGTCACAACTTGTCACAACCCCCATTTCCATACTGTACCATCTGCATTCCTGTGCTTACAAAGACTATTGTTACAGCTGTTTGTTCAATACAGTGGGGGTTAAAGGTGTGGTCTTCTGATTGGTCAGTTTGAATGTATGATGTTAGGTTTAGTCACATGGTCAAGGAATAGAGAATAAAGGGCTTGGTTTTCATGAGCTCTGGGCTTTTGCCTTTTGGCATTTGCCATTTGCTTTCTGCCCTCTGCTTTTCTTCTTTACCTGAGTTCTTGGGTTTAGGCCTTTAGGCCAAGATTCCAGTTCTTAATGGTGATTCTCTTTCTTCTAAACTTTATTTCTTTCTCTGTTCTCTATCTTAGCAGGTAATATCTCACATACATTGGAAACAGTCAATTGTTTGTATTAAGTACCATTTCATGCATTTATAGTGTAACCATTTCAATTGTAACTTTAAGTCAGTACTGTTATTAAACCTTTTCATTTACAAATCTGTTGTATAGTTTTGATTAATAGTGTTAATACTTAAACGCTACATATTGCAATTCAATATATTTATATTCTAGCAATGCTCTCCCACATATTTTGCTATTATAACTGCACTTATTTCCGTCATTGGTATAGGTTGCAGAAGGGTGAAAATTGACCAGAAATACACAGTTTTATAACATCTTACTGTTAACATTTCTCAGTCATTTCGGCGTTCCTACAGACTGAACCACTGTAGTGAATCCACCCTTACAGTTTTGGTGCCGAAACCCGGGAACGATTGCAGTTTTGTTCCCCTTCCGAAACCTGAGATCCCTTACAGTTTTGGTGCCGAAACCCGGGATCCCTTGCAGTGAGTTTTCTGAGTTTTACTTTGTTTGATCAACTGAATGAGGACTTTATCACAGTTAATCCTGTGAATGTGTTAAAGGCCTTCTGACCACACAGTGGGTAAGTCTGTTTTCATTGTTTCATGGCATGGTTAGTGAAATCTCCATTTGCATGAATTGTATGAAACAGAAATAAGAAGGACCTTAAATGTCCTATCTGTTGTACAGTTAGAGATTATTTCAGATTATCTCCTCAGGGATGGAAGGGATTAATTTAAGTAATGATATTTTGTTTGCTTTATGGAGCGAGAAAGTTGAACCTACACTTTCAAAATTATATAAAAAGGGTTTGAATTACAATGCTACTACTGATGATATTCTTACATGGTGGCTCACAGTTGGTAGTGAACAAAGAAAATCCAAACATGCTGAAATCATTGAGGCTTTGAATTTCATGACGTGCAAGCAGCTACGTAAAAATAATGGAATTTTTGAGTCAATCCTGAATGATAAAGGTGATGAATTGAGAACCAAAAACGCTGAATTAAAAAAGTCAGAGGCAAAGATCCAAAATCTTCAAACTCAGATAGATCAACTATCATCTGAACAGTTAGCCCTGGCTAAACAGTGTGAGAAGTATAAAGACATTATTGCAGATGTAAGGGCTAAACTAATAGTGCGAGAGAGTAAGTATCCTCAAATGCTTAACAGCGATGGGACTAAAAAAGATGCTACTTGTACTAAAGAGAATGTATATTCCAGAACCCAGAAAAGTGTTCCTATCTCAGTGATTGGGGTGATGCATCAACATGCTGAACCGCATGGTGTAAATGAAGCATTAGAGAGTCACAGACCTCCTGAAGCTCCAGGAGAACCAAGCTACAAACCCGGTGGCAAAATGAACAGGCTTTGTAGTTCCTGTCATAAAATAGGCCATACAGAGGAGAAATGCTGGTCACTGGGCAGGGGCAGACCTCCACCTTATTATTTGAAAAGTAGGAAATCACTTTCTAAGGGCAGATGCAAACAATCTGGTTTTGCTGGTAAAACTCTTTCTGAGTTGACTGCATTGTTCATGCAAGGACTCCAGCTGCTAACCTCACTTGCTAGTGGCTTAGCAGCCAGTTAGCATGTGTTTAACATTCTCATAGATGATCCTGTTTGCATTTCCTGATTTGTAATTGTTCGTAATGCATTGTTGTTTCTTTAGAACACAAATTCTAGTTGTTTGTTGTACTGTATGTACACATAGGCTAATGAAGTTAATTTCTTATAACAATTGACTGTTTCCACTGTAAGTGTTAGACAAAACATTTAAGTGAGAGGTTGTTGAAGCTACATGTATTCTAGACCAGTTGTCTTGTGTTAATGGATTAACTTTTGCTCTTGAAATTGTCTACCAGTTTCAAGTTGTATGTGTTTCTATGTTGAAAGATTTGTCTCCTAAGTGGTAAACTCTGCTATTCCTTGTATAGCTGCAGTAAGACCCTAAAGAGGAGCACAAAAATGCCATGTGGCTACAATGTGTTATATAATTGCATTAATGAAAATGTTTTACCTCACAACAGGATCCAGTAGCACTTTTACCATGCTTCCTAACTAAAAATACTGGTGTGAGAAATTTACAGAGCCAGATTACAATCTCATACTTATAATATCAAACTGGCTCCCTGTTTTAACAACAGGACCAAATTTGCATCACAATTTTATCTTTCTCACCTTTGTTGCAGCATGGTATTCACACATAGCCTCAGTTAAATACAATCCCATAGCAAACACCATTTGCTTCACATCAGTTATTATTTTAAACTGTCTGATGTCAAGCATCTGTTTTGGTTTCTTTTCAAAAAGTTTGATTAGTTTTATGTCTCAAATACTGAAATCTTGATAAGAGTTATTTTCTACGTGTAATAATTTCATTAATTTTGCTATTATGTTTTACATTTAATTTGCTCTTTATCCAAGACATTTAAAACTGTCATGTTCTTTGTTCTCATTTTGTTCATTTTATTTATATTGGTTATACTGGAAAATTAAGATCTTTAATACCATGTATTTGGTTACACTAAATATACTGTTGTTGTTGCTCCTACTGACAAAGTGGGTTGTTAAGAATAACATTTGCTTAGTTAAAAAAAAGCATTGTAGTTACATGTTTCCAAAAACAATGTAAGAGCTTTTATTATTTTTTTTTATTCTCACCTTGACCATGTTTTAATGTATTTGACAGGGATTTAAGGCTGAAGACCAATCTGACCATTTAAAAGTTGAGTAACAAATGCCATATGTTTTGCTGTATGTTGTGCCATTTGCTTAAATCACAGAATTCCTGCTGTTTCACATCTTGGGTGTTGCCTCAAAGAGAAGGACAAAAGTGAAACCCCCTTCAGGGCCTGTTCTTGTGAAAGTGTGAAGTATCGATGGAAATCTGCATAACTATGAAAGGTGCAATTCTATTCGATGAAGCCTTTCATGCAGGGCTGAAAGGAGAAGGACGTCTTCAAGTCTCATCAATCAGCAACAAGTTTGGACAATAAGTCTGAAGATGACCACTGCACACAACTAAAGGCATAATCTTATGAACTATGTCACCATGGGTCTTCTTACGTGTGGCCCACGGTGCCAAGGGCGGATTTGTAGGATTGAAAATATAGAGATTTGTAATATAAAAAATATAGGAATTGATTACTTTGTCACAACTTGTCACAACCCCCATTTCCATACTGTACCATCTGCATTCCTGTGCTTACAAAGACTATTGTTACAGCTGTTTGTTCAATACAGTGGGGGTTAAAGGTGTGGTCTTCTGATTGGTCAGTTTGAATGTATGATGTTAGGTTTAGTCACATGGTCAAGGAATAGAGAATAAAGGGCTTGGTTTTCATGAGCTCTGGGCTTTTGCCTTTTGGCATTTGCCATTTGCTTTCTGCCCTCTGCTTTTCTTCTTTACCTGAGTTCTTGGGTTTAGGCCTTTAGGCCAAGATTCCAGTTCTTAATGGTGATTCTCTTTCTTCTAAACTTTATTTCTTTCTCTGTTCTCTATCTTAGCAGGTAATATCTCACATACATTGGAAACAGTCAATTGTTTGTATTAAGTACCATTTCATGCATTTATAGTGTAACCATTTCAATTGTAACTTTAAGTCAGTACTGTTATTAAACCTTTTCATTTACAAATCTGTTGTATAGTTTTGATTAATAGTGTTAATACTTAAACGCTACATATTGCAATTCAATATATTTATATTCTAGCAATGCTCTCCCACATATTTTGCTATTATAACTGCACTTATTTCCGTCATTGGTATAGGTTGCAGAAGGGTGAAAATTGACCAGAAATACACAGTTTTATAACATCTTACTGTTAACATTTCTCAGTCATTTCGGCGTTCCTACAGACTGAACCACTGTAGTGAATCCACCCTTACAGTATCCACACGTGTAACCACGGTAGAAGCGCGACCGTCAATGAAAGCTGAAGACGCAGCTTGGTCAGTTTAATCAAAAAACAAAAAAGAAACAGCAGTTTGTTGTTTATGTTTTGAGAAGACCAGCAGTGATAGAAGGAAATAAACATTGACTTTTGTTTGAGTTTCAGTTAAATCATTGCTCAATCTGGCCCATCTTTGTCCTCACCGTCACAAAGTTTTTTTTTTTTACCTGACGGGAGGGGTTCTAGTGGACCAATCACAGCGCTTGCGAGGTCCACGTCAGGCTACGCAGAGCTATGCAGAGGCTTTGGATAACCTACGCCGTAGAACTTAAAGGGGACAGAGAATGAAAAACCATTTTTACCTTGACTATGTTGAATAATGGTAGTCTACCCGCATTCACGAACATACAAAAAGTGCTAGACATGCTAAACATCTCAGTCTCATAGAAATTCCTCTTTTAGAAATGTCAGCCAGAAAACGGCCCAATCTGAAAAACTGATGCTTATGACATCACAGGCATCTCACTGCCCCTCCACTTTAAAATAATTGGCTACATTTTTTGAGTGGCAGCAAAGTCAGCCAATCGGTAATGAGATTGCAAGTTAAGCCAGTAGGGGTAGCCAAATAGGTGCAAAACCACTTGTTTAAAATCCCCCACCCTAATAGAGCTATCTGAGAGAGGTTTTTAGGAAGCTTTTAAGGCATTACAGACCCAAACTAAATTTTTTTGTCTACATGTCACATCACAGAACAAGGATAAATACCCCGTTCAATCATTCTATGTCACCTTTAAGCACGACTATCAATTTGACTTTAAACTTCAATTCACCAACTGGCCAATAGAGACTTGCTCCAAAAGGGAGTCAATCGTACCCCTCCATATTAAAATGCCCAACTTTACAGCAGAAATAAATATGTTTACAGTCTGGTACAGTACATTAAAGCAACACTATGTAGTTTTTTTACCTTTAAATAATGTCTCTAAAATTATTTCAGTGATAGAACAACTTTTAAATGGACAAATTGTACTGTTGCTGCAACCTGAGCAGCCTCCTAGCTGCTACAAGCACACTCTGAAAGTGGCGGTTGAGGGTAGGAAACACAGCCCCGCCCCTCCCCCTGCCTGCAGAAGAGTGTCTGATACCAGGCACTGTTGCGCTTTTCAACCACATGGGGGAGCTGTAAGTCATTTTTACATGGAAACTACATAGTGTTGCTTTAAGAGTTTTTGGTCTAATACAGGGCTCAAGACTAACTTTTTTCAATGGTTGCACTGGTGCGCCTTTTTCTTAGGTGCACCAGAACAAAAGTTAGTTGCACCCAAAATTTTGACCACATCCCATTTAACGCCACAGTTTTACAAGAACCCAACCCTGTTAACCCTTTAAACTCGCCTCTCTGACTGTTGCACGCAATGAGTATTTTTAAACGCACACACACGTACAAGAATATCTAGACCATGGCCAATCAAAGGTAGCGGTCCGTCCTTCACTTTCTCTGATTGGGTTATACCACGACATGGACCTAATGTGTGCTTGTTGTTGAACCAAAGGGAGACTTTCAGAGACAGAGTTGTAGAGACTTTTAATCCATTGAATGGCTGGTCGCACTGGTGCGACCTAATAATTTTTTAAGGCGCACTATTGAGAAATTGGTCGCACTTTCGAGCCCTGCTAATAGCTAAACACTTTGGTTATAGCCTCATGCAAATGGGAACCTCATGCAACTGAGAACTACGCAGTTAATTCTGCCCTTTATGAAAACTGTAAGGGGGTGAATTTTTTTGTAACTCCAAATGTGACATCACGGACACTAATGTATGTCCATATTTTATACAGTCTATGGTTTGAACCCATGGTTGGGTAAAAATGGAACCCTCCCAACTATTGGGTTAAAAGAAGGTAAAACATATCATTATTTGACCCAATTATTGAATCAACCAACAGCCTGTTTTTTTAGGTCATGTTTAATATGTAATTTATACCACTACGTCCCTGTATATAATGTGTATTTCAATGCTATCATACTTGATTGTAGAATTTCCAGTGAGCATCAATGTTGCAAATTTGCATAAAAAGATCAGTAATCTAGTACTAAATCTTAAATCTTTCTTTTGCAGGCTTGTATATCAGTCATTCAAATTACAATTTAATGTTGCCCCAATCTTTTGGACTCAGCTTTAGGTTCATTGTAATGAATAGTGTGACAATAACTTAAAACATACTGTTGGTCATTGTTTTAAGTACATCTGCTAATGACATTGGGTGCCAGGCTCTGCTGGAAGCTTTTCTAAGTCTTGTTGCCAATTTAGGTGCTGTAAGTCCTAGAAATAAACTAGAGCTGCCATTTACCCAGACAAAAGCATTTTCCAGGGTTACTCCTCTATCGTATAAAACAGACTGATGTGTTTGCCCTGTGCCAGCGTGATTAACTTTAGAAGGCATGGATACTGGTTGGCCTAGTTTGCTGTCCCTGTCTCAGGGCACAGGGGTTCTTTGGTTTCCCTGATGTGTTTCCTGATCATTTCCAATGGGCTTTCTGACAGTCTGCCAGTACTAATGCCGCTGGTGTAATGTACATTGTCAACTCCAATGAGCGCATGTATCTATCACCAACATTTCCCTTTAAACTTTTTTTTATACAAGTAATTAAACATTACCCTTGATTTTAGGGCAGCATGTGTAATTTTAGACAGAGCCAATGAGATTTCTGCTTGTGTAGTTAAAGTAGTATTAGGAGTAGGGTTGCGCAGGGCAAAAACTAATGCGGGGTTTGTTGTAACACGGACTGTTTACATTGTTGCACAAGGTTAAGCGTTTTATTTTCCAGTATTTTTTTTTCAAGCTGCCAAAAGACAATATCCCGCAAATTATTGGAAATGTATAATGTTTTTCCAGAGAGTTATTGATGAACGAGTGTTTTGGTGGCATGGAAGTAAATTTTTTGTCATCATATGTTTTTTTCGGTTTCTAAGTTGGGTGTGTAAGATATCAAATTCAATGCTATTGTCACCACCAGGGGCTGGCTGTTTAGAACTAAAGCCACGCCCCTTTGCAACTCCCACCTCGAGGAGGTCCCCAAAGCCAACCCAATGACCAGACAAACACGGGAACAGGTAAGTAAAATTTAAAACAAGCTTTATTTAGTTAAATATTTAAAAGAACGGGGAATTTGGGGAAAGGGGAAATTAAAACTAATAGGCCTCTTCTTCTCCCTCCAGGGAGACTGCAGCCACGGCAGACAGGCCAAGGGCAGCAAGGGTGCCAACCACCATAAGCTGGGGGAAAAAGGGAAACGTCAGGCTCCGGCCTGGGCCCTGCTAACCGTGGCGCCCTCCTTCTTCCGTCCTGGAGGCAGAATAATTTTGGTGTGACTGGTAAGGAAGATCTCCACTGTCGGTGTACCTTTCCTCGGGCCGGCAGGGGGTCCTCGCCCCACGTGCCTTTACGTTCCCTGTCGTACGTCCGTCCACGTTCTCCTTATGCCCCACAGATAGTCACTGCTACACAAAAGCACTGTTAGCTTGCACTTGAGGTGTCTCTCACCGGCTCTGCTGTTTGCAGCTCTCTGGGTGGGTATCACGTTACACAGTCTGTTCTCTAATTGCTTCTCCTTGCTCTCCACAGGCGGCCACTAGGACACAAATGACACTGTTACTTGGACTTCAGGTATTGCTCACCGGTTCTGCTGCTTACAGCTCCCTGGGTAAGTATCACGTTCACAGTTTGCTCTTCAGTGGTTCACTCTCGTTCTGCTCTCTCTCCACAGGTGGCCGCTAGAACACAAAGACACTGTCACTGGGACTTCGAGTAATTCTCACCGGCTCTGCTGTTTACAGCTTTCTGGGCAGGTATCACATTCACAGTTTGCTCTTCAATGATTCACTCTCGTTCTGCTCTCTCTCCACAGGTGGCCGCTAGAACACAAAAACACTGTTGCTGAGACTTCGAGTAATTCTCCCCGGCTCTGCTGTTTACAGCTTTCTGGGTAGGTATCACATTCACAGTTTGCTCTTCAATGATTCACTCTCGTTCTGCTCTCTCTCCACCGGTGGCCGCTAGGACACAAAGACACTGTTACTGAGACTTCGAGTATTTCTCACCGGCTCTGCTGTTTACAGCTTTCTGGGTAGGTATCACGTGCACAGTTTGCTCTTCAATGATTCACTCTCGTTCTGCTCTCTCTCCACAGGTGGCCGCTAGGACACAAAGACACTGTTACTGAGACTTCGAGTAATTCTCACCGGCTCTGCTGTTTACAGCTTTCTGGGTAGGTATCACGTTCACAGTTTGCTCGTCAATGATCCACTCTCGTTCTACTCTCTCTCCACAGGTGGCCGCTAGAACACAAAGACACTGTTACTGAGACTTCGAGTAATTCTCACCGGCTCTGCTGTTTACAGCTTTCTGGGTAGGTATGGTTCTCCTCCGTAGGTCAACAGAGGGGCGAAGGTCACACACCACCTCACCGGGTCGAGCGCTGCCCTATCTCCAATGCCCATAGGCCGATCGATTCCTAGACGGGGGCGCCCTTTTCGTAGAGACCACGGGGCGGCGGACCCTTTCGCCTCTGACTCTGCGACGAAAACAGACACAGGTAAGTTCACACCACGAAATGGTTTCCAATGGTTTACTCACGGTCACGGACAGCTCTTAGTCTGCGTCCCTTCGCACTCCAAACAGCACACTATTTATAGTAACAGTGGTTTCTGTAGTCGTTGGCCTCTCCGTCCTCTGCCCAGTGGAAGAAAATGGATGATGCGGGGCTTCGTCTACAAGACACACAGCAACCCACAGCAATACACAGCACCACTCCAAACGTGAAAAAGATTTATTACACAGTCTCACTCACCACACTATAAGTGCACCACAACAAGGGAAGCGCCCGGTGTCCTCCACTGCGCTTGGGCTACGATAAGGCGATGGGAAATACGACCACAATAAGTCTCGTTGCGGTGGCTGTTTGAAGTTGGACTTCTCACGGCTCGCCCACCACACTCTTATAGGGGTAGGGCCGCCCTCCTTCTCCTGGAGGTTTCCAATAGTTATACAAGTTAACTTTTGCCAGTTACTCCACACAAAAAGGGTATACTCACGGCGAATAGCCTTTGTTTACGTTGTACCAGAAGGTCAATTTTCTTCCTGCTTTACTCCTTCAGTATTGATTAGAACAAGTTCCTTTCGACCCATAGGATTTTCCTGTTTACTCCAGCAGCTCCACAATCAAGACTGCAACGAGAGAGAGAGAGAGAACCACAGACAGCCACCACGTCCAAAAACGAGCACAGCTCCGTTTCCCAGCACACACTAAAAACTCTAACTGTGTTCTAACTGTGCTTTATATACTCCTCTCTGTACTATAATCATCCAATTGCCCGGCGATCTCTTCAACTAGGCACAGCTGTGCCCAATCGGCTGATTACAGCCTCCGTGAATCTGCCGGATGTCCGGTGTTTCCGTTTTCCGGTCTGGACGGAAACATCCGGGCGGAACCAAAACTTCCTCAACTTTTGGTTCCGCCCTGAAAGATCGTCACCCCGTGACATCCTCCCCCGCCAATGCATTCCAGTCCCTGGAATGCCTTTGAGTAGTCCACTCACCGTAACGGGAAGGGGGTCGGCCTCGATTCTCCCGTTGGGAGCGCCTCACAGGGGAGTCAGGTTCGGCGGGCTCGGGCACAACCTCAGGTTGTCCTTGGGCGGCCGGGGGTTCGGCTGGCGCTGGTACCGGCTCTGCTTGTCTCTGGGCGGCCGGGGGTTCAACTGGCTCAGGTGCTAGCTCTGGCTCTCCTGGGGCGGCCGGGGGTGGTGCTGCCACGGGTAGGCCTGGTACCACAGCCCATCCTTCCATCCAGGGGGCCGTCGGTGCCGGTTCTGCCACTACCTCCTTCGCGACCTCGGGATAATTTGGGCAAGGGCGAATCATGTTTCGGTGCACCACACGTTCCGGGCCGGCCTTTCCTTCCGGCCGGATGGTATACACCGGCTGTCCCGGCCTCTGTTGCCTGCAGACTACGTACGGGATGGGCTCCCAACGGTCACTCAGCTTTCCTTTGCCTTGCCGCCGATTGTCTCGTACCAAGACTCTCTCTCCTGGTAACAAGGGGGCGTCCCGGGCCGTCCGGTCGTACAGCCGCTTGTTCTTTTCCCCTGTAGCCCGTATCTTCTGGGATACCTGCTCGTAAGCAAAGTGTAGCCGTTGGTGGTGGCGCCCCGCCCATTCCGTCACGCTCCCTTCCTCTTGGCCAGCGGCCACTCCCAAGACCAGGTCCGTGGGCATCCGCACATGTCTGCCGAACATCAGATAAGTGGGGGCATACCCCGTCGTACTATGAACGCTGTTATTATAAGCTTGCAAAAGATTCGGTAGAGCACTCACCCAATCGCTCTGCTTCCGTTGGTCCAGGGTCCCTAGGAGCCCCAACAGGGTCTGATTAAACCTCTCACAACAGCCATTTCCTTGAGGGTGATACGACGTCGTATGGGTCTTCGTGCACCCATACAGCTGGCATAATTCTCGGATCACCTTTGATTCGAAATTTGCCCCTTGGTCTGAGTGCAGGAACTCTGGACATCCGAACGTTTGGAAGACGTGCCGCCATAGAGCCGTTGCGGTGGTGTTTGCCGTCTGATCAAGGGTGGGAACTGCCCATGCGTATTTTGTAAACAGGTCGGTGATTACTAAGATGTTCGGATAGCGGTCCTGTGGCCGGCCCAGTGTCAGGAAATCCATCGCCATGATGTGGAGGGGGGCTTTGGCATGTATGGGCACCATCGGCGCTCGAGCCTCTCGTCGAGATTTAAACAACATACACCTGGGGCAAGCTTGGACCAAGCTGCGTACTGACGCTTCCAGCCCCGGCCAGTAGAAAAACCTGCGCAGCAGCGATACTGTCCGTTCCTGTCCCTGGTGCCCCAGCTGATCATGGTAGGCGGACACCAAGGCTGCTGCTTGATCGGCGGGCACCACGATCTGGCGCACCTCTTCGTCCAGTTTTGGGTCACTAACCTTCCGGCAAAGCACCCCTTCCTGTAGTTCCAACTTGTCCCACTGTCCCAGCAGTCTTTTTCCCGTCTCTGTTTGGGTCAGCCTCTCAGACGATGTCGGCCGTCGGCCCTGCTCCACCCACATCTTTACCTGACACACATCCTGATCCTGGGCCTGCCTCGCTTTCCACCGACAGGGGTCCCAGCCCCAATTCTCCGGTACCGCCTCCTGCTGGCCTCCGGGGGCCTCCACGGCCCCTATCAGATAGCCCTCCCTCTGGCTTTCTTCTTCCTTGCCTCCCCGGCAACCGGGGTGGTCCGCCTCTGGCAATCGGGACAAGGCGTCCGCGTTCGTGTGTTCTCGCCCAGGCCGATACTGCAGTCGATACTCGAAATTGGCAAGTTGTGCCACCCAGCGCTGCTCCACAGCTCCCAACTTCGCTGTCTGTAAATGTACCAAAGGATTATTGTCTGTAATCACCGTTACCTTAGCACCCCAGAGGTAGTCCTTAAACTTCTCGCTCAGGGCCCACTTCAGGGCCAGCAGTTCCAGTTTAAATGAGCTGTAGTTGGCATCGTTCTTCTCAGCTGGGTGGAGGCTTCGGCTTGCATAAGCAATCACCCGTTCTGTTCCCGCTTGTCGTTGGGCCAAGACCGCCCCCAACCCCAGGTTGCTAGCGTCTGTATACAAGATAAATGGTTGAGTAAAGTCTGCATAGGCTAAGATAGGAGCCTGTAACAATTCCTGTTTCAATCTCTGAAATGCCCCCTCACAGGACTCATCCCAGTCAATCGGGGGTGATCCCCGTCCCCGGTTCCGCCCTGTACCGACCAGCAGCTGGTTAAGTGGCTTAGCGATCTTGGAAAAATCTTTGATGAACCGTCTGTAGTATCCCCCAAACCCCAGAAATGAACGTACTTGCCTCACAGTCTTGGGCGCACTCCAATCTCTCACTGCAGAGACTTTCCCAGGGTCTACAGCCACCCCAGCAGCGCTGACCACGTGACCCAGGAACTGGACCTCTCGCCTCAGCAGATGGCATTTATCGGGTTGCAACTTCAGCCCATATTTCTCCATTGCCTGGAAAACCTCTTCGAGGTGCCGGAGGTGGGAATCGAAATCTGGGGAGTACACAATTACATCATCTAGATATACCAAGACTGACTCCATTAACTGACCTCCCAAACAGCGCTGCATCAGGCGTTGGAACGTGGCTGGGGCGTTGCAGAGCCCGAAGGGCATCCGTTCCCACTCGAATAGTCCAAACGGGGTCGTGAAAGCGGTCTTCTCCCTATCGGCCTCGGCCACTGGCACCTGCCAATACCCACTGGCCAGATCCAGAGTGGAGTACCATGCAGACCGCGTGAGACCCGCAAGGGAGTCTTCGATCCGGGGTAGGGGAAAAGCGTCTTTCTTAGTCACCAGGTTGAGCTTACGATAGTCCACACAAAACCTCCAAGCTCCCGACTTCTTCTGCACCAGTACGATGGGGGCTGCCCATGGGCTACTGCTTTCCCGGACGATGCCCCGCCCCAGCATACCCTGCAATAGTGAGCGTACCTCTGTATACAAAGTGGGTGGGATCGGCCGGTACCTCTCCCTGCTGGGTCCTGCATCTCCAGTCGGGATATGATGTTCTACCACCTTAGTGCATCCGTAATCCTCCTCGTGTCTTGCAAACACATGTTGCCATTTCTGAAGGAGGGCTTGGAGTCTTTGTGTCTGCGCCTGTTCCAGCTTTTCCCCTTGCAGGGACTCACCTGCCAGGTGTCTCGGCACGTCCCTCTCCCCGTTGTTCGAAGGGGCTTCCATCTGCGTCAGGGCCACCTCGATGACAGTGGGGCACACCTGACGGAACTTAACATCTCTCTCTTCCCTCACCTGATGGGGTGCAACCCCCGTGAGTCGGGCCAGCCGCTGGTGTCGGTGTAAGTGTACTGGGTAGGGATGGTCATTTCGAACCTTTACAGGGACCCTCCCCCGGTGGACCGCCGCTAGGCCTCGTGCTACTTCCACTTGGGGGCAATCAGCGTGGGGTTCAACCAATACCCACTCTTCGGGGCCAACTCCTCGGGGGGCCACTCTCACCCACACCATGGCCTCACTCCTAGGGGGGATAGATAAAGCATAGCGACACATCACTCTTCCTACCTCTTCCCGGCCTCTACGGACCTGGGTCATCTGGACCCGACGACAGTCGGCGACCACTCGCTCCCATAGGGGCCTCTCAACAGGGGAGATCCTAGGGCCGGGCCTAGCCCGAAATAACTCCTCCCAACACTCGGAGAGCACGTTCATCCCTAGTAGGGCTCGGTGGACTCCCAAACACCTGTCTTCCACGATGATCACCCCTTTTTGGGGAACTAACACCCCGTGCACTTCTAAGTCCGTCAGCCGATAGCCAATGTAAGGAATCTCTAAGCCGTTGGCGCCCCGCAACGTCAGCCAGGGGGCCTCTCCTCCTTGGGTTCTCTGCTTCCCGAATACTTCCTGCGAGAGACTTTCGGCAAACAATGTCACTTGAGAGCCTGTATCTACCAGGCACTGTACTGTCTTGCCACATACCTTCACCTCCGCCGTTGGGCTATGCCCCACCATCTGGCCTCTTGAATTATCACGTCTTTCCGGGTCTCCTCGAGGGGTCCCGGCCACACGACCCACTGTGGCCGGTCGTCCTAAAAACCCCCTTCCGATGCCCTGCGAGGCCCACACTGACGGCTATAATGCCCTGGTTCTCCACAACGATTGCAGATTGGCCGCCCTTGGTCATCCCACTCAAAGCGGGGCCGGTTAAAACGGTTCGGGCGCCCCGGTGGCTCTCGGCCCCTCTCAGAGTAGACTCGCTCTCGGGGTGCCGGCCTCGGTTCCTCTTGCGCCCTACCTTGACGAAGTTCTCCCAGAAGAGTCTTAGATAGTTCCGACATCTGCTCTCGGACATCTTTCAACAATTCTACTCTGAGGGCTTGCTTCCAATCTGCGTGTTCAGGTGGTGCTGCGGTGTTCCCACTTACGGCTGCACATACAGGGGTTTCACTTACTTCGACCTCATCACCTTCCAAGGCCAGCGCCTCCTTCTTTAGGTCCTCAAAGGTGAGCCCGGAGTCCCGTCGAAACTGGACCCTCAGACTTTGTCTCACGGGGCCCTCTTTCATCCCCAGGAGGAACTGGTCGCGTAACAAGGTCTCTCCGTCTCCTAGCCCATGGTCTCGTCGGGCCTGCAGGCGAGTGAACTGCTCTCGCAGCCTGAGGGCAAAAGCTCTAATAGGTTGTCGGGGGCCTTGCTTACAATTAAAAAATTGTGAACGGAGGACAGCTACGGGGGTATGGTCGCCATATTGTTCAGTAAGGAACTGGAACACAGTCTGGGCGGTGGCTCGGATTGCTTCGGGGGCGGCTTGTACCTCTCGCCGTGCTTCTCCCTCTAGGGAGTTCAACACAAACTGGAGCCGCTGAGCGGCGCTAAGGCCCTGCAAGTCGGCCAAGTACTCTAATTGGGCCTTCCATTCGGTCAGTCGTACCTCCGACTCTGCTCCTCCATATTTCTGGATCCATGGGCTTCCCATGATAATAGATGTGGCACGGGGTGGGGCTGCAGGCCCCGCGTTGTCAGTCATGGGGTGACCTTGGTTACTCAACTCGAGGTGGGATCCTGCCGACTACGCCAAAATCTGTCACCACCAGGGGCTGGCTGTTTAGAACTAAAGCCACGCCCCTTTGCAACTCCCACCTCGAGGAGGTCCCCAAAGCCAACCCAATGACCAGACAAACACGGGAACAGGTAAGTAAAATTTAAAACAAGCTTTATTTAGTTAAATATTTAAAAGAACGGGGAATTTGGGGAAAGGGGAAATTAAAACTAATAGGCCTCTTCTTCTCCCTCCAGGGAGACTGCAGCCACGGCAGACAGGCCAAGGGCAGCAAGGGTGCCAACCACCATAAGCTGGGGGAAAAAGGGAAACGTCAGGCTCCGGCCTGGGCCCTGCTAACCGTGGCGCCCTCCTTCTTCCGTCCTGGAGGCAGAATAATTTTGGTGTGACTGGTAAGGAAGATCTCCACTGTCGGTGTACCTTTCCTCGGGCCGGCAGGGGGTCCTCGCCCCACGTGCCTTTACGTTCCCTGTCGTACGTCCGTCCACGTTCTCCTTATGCCCCACAGATAGTCACTGCTACACAAAAGCACTGTTAGCTTGCACTTGAGGTGTCTCTCACCGGCTCTGCTGTTTGCAGCTCTCTGGGTGGGTATCACGTTACACAGTCTGTTCTCTAATTGCTTCTCCTTGCTCTCCACAGGCGGCCACTAGGACACAAATGACACTGTTACTTGGACTTCAGGTATTGCTCACCGGTTCTGCTGCTTACAGCTCCCTGGGTAAGTATCACGTTCACAGTTTGCTCTTCAGTGGTTCACTCTCGTTCTGCTCTCTCTCCACAGGTGGCCGCTAGAACACAAAGACACTGTCACTGGGACTTCGAGTAATTCTCACCGGCTCTGCTGTTTACAGCTTTCTGGGCAGGTATCACATTCACAGTTTGCTCTTCAATGATTCACTCTCGTTCTGCTCTCTCTCCACAGGTGGCCGCTAGAACACAAAAACACTGTTGCTGAGACTTCGAGTAATTCTCCCCGGCTCTGCTGTTTACAGCTTTCTGGGTAGGTATCACATTCACAGTTTGCTCTTCAATGATTCACTCTCGTTCTGCTCTCTCTCCACCGGTGGCCGCTAGGACACAAAGACACTGTTACTGAGACTTCGAGTAATTCTCACCGGCTCTGCTGTTTACAGCTTTCTGGGTAGGTATCACGTGCACAGTTTGCTCTTCAATGATTCACTCTCGTTCTGCTCTCTCTCCACAGGTGGCCGCTAGGACACAAAGACACTGTTACTGAGACTTCGAGTAATTCTCACCGGCTCTGCTGTTTACAGCTTTCTGGGTAGGTATCACGTTCACAGTTTGCTCGTCAATGATCCACTCTCGTTCTACTCTCTCTCCACAGGTGGCCGCTAGAACACAAAGACACTGTTACTGAGACTTCGAGTAATTCTCACCGGCTCTGCTGTTTACAGCTTTCTGGGTAGGTATGGTTCTCCTCCGTAGGTCAACAGAGGGGCGAAGGTCACACACCACCTCACCGGGTCGAGCGCTGCCCTATCTCCAATGCCCATAGGCCGATCGATTCCTAGACGGGGGCGCCCTTTTCGTAGAGACCACGGGGCGGCGGACCCTTTCGCCTCTGACTCTGCGACGAAAACAGACACAGGTAAGTTCACACCACGAAATGGTTTCCAATGGTTTACTCACGGTCACGGACAGCTCTTAGTCTGCGTCCCTTCGCACTCCAAACAGCACACTATTTATAGTAACAGTGGTTTCTGTAGTCGTTGGCCTCTCCGTCCTCTGCCCAGTGGAAGAAAATGGATGATGCGGGGCTTCGTCTACAAGACACACAGCAACCCACAGCAATACACAGCACCACTCCAAACGTGAAAAAGATTTATTACACAGTCTCACTCACCACACTATAAGTGCACCACAACAAGGGAAGCGCCCGGTGTCCTCCACTGCGCTTGGGCTACGATAAGGCGATGGGAAATACGACCACAATAAGTCTCGTTGCGGTGGCTGTTTGAAGTTGGACTTCTCACGGCTCGCCCACCACACTCTTATAGGGGTAGGGCCGCCCTCCTTCTCCTGGAGGTTTCCAATAGTTATACAAGTTAACTTTTGCCAGTTACTCCACACAAAAAGGGTATACTCACGGCGAATAGCCTTTGTTTACGTTGTACCAGAAGGTCAATTTTCTTCCTGCTTTACTCCTTCAGTATTGATTAGAACAAGTTCCTTTCGACCCATAGGATTTTCCTGTTTACTCCAGCAGCTCCACAATCAAGACTGCAACGAGAGAGAGAGAGAGAACCACAGACAGCCACCACGTCCAAAAACGAGCACAGCTCCGTTTCCCAGCACACACTAAAAACTCTAACTGTGTTCTAACTGTGCTTTATATACTCCTCTCTGTACTATAATCATCCAATTGCCCGGCGATCTCTTCAACTAGGCACAGCTGTGCCCAATCGGCTGATTACAGCCTCCGTGAATCTGCCGGATGTCCGGTGTTTCCGTTTTCCGGTCTGGACGGAAACATCCGGGCGGAACCAAAACTTCCTCAACTTTTGGTTCCGCCCTGAAAGATCGTCACCCCGTGACACTATGTCATATTAATCAGTGTCTTGTTGACTAAAACATAGCATCATTTTGAAATATGTCTGCAGCTTTTAGCAACTTTTTTGGTGGGCTTAAAAATATTTTGACCCAGTGGGGGTTAATTGTAACGCTGTGTTACAACTAACCCCTCAGCACTTATGATATGAAAACTGCTAACGTTAGCGTAATTCTTGCCGTTGTTT
Source organism: Paramisgurnus dabryanus (assembly GCF_030506205.2). NCBI lineage: Eukaryota > Metazoa > Chordata > Actinopteri > Cypriniformes > Cobitidae > Paramisgurnus > Paramisgurnus dabryanus. The sequence continues at coordinate 19,315,736 of NC_133355.1, read as the reverse complement.
TTAATAGGCTACACACAAATGATTGCTGACTGCCAACAAAATAAATGTGCCTGTCTTATCAAAAATTTGTGTCAAATTTATTTTTGTTCATATCTTTAATATTGATTGAATAAGGTCACTACCCCACATATGGGGTAAGTTGTAACGTTTGCATGTCAGTCCTGTTTGGTTTAATTGTCCAAGAATGGTAAGTACTATACTAGAAACAAACTTCAAATGTTCATTTGTAGCAGAGATGTGTGTGTTGCTTGCGTAAAAATATAATTAATCAAACTCAAATATTTTTTGAATGATTGAGCCAAAACCAAAAAGTGTTAGGTTGTGCCCCGCTCTCCCTTACTAAATACTGTAGTAAATACAGTAAGCTAAATATTTGGCTCTGTTTAAATGAAAACGGTTTTACAAATTAAAACAATACTTAGAGGATATGCACCTTTTGTATCTTAAAGTAAACCATTTGTATGTTTTAGGTTGATGAATTTAGGGTATGTTTGATATTTAACATTGTTTTCCTCGCTAGGGAGTTTTTTTCATGACACCCACATTGCAGTCTCACATAAGCAGACCTTTGACTGGAGCCACAGGTCTGAAGATTGTTATTGCTTTAACTGGCCAAAAACAAATAGTCAAAAAAAATTAAAGAAGATTGTGTCCTTGCTCTCAGAATTTCTTTGGAAAACATGAAAGAAAGCTGTAACCTCTCTCCTGGTATCCTGGTTGTGAAGGTCAGGGGAGAGAAAGCTATGTGACCAAGAGCTCTAGTTCATGCGGTGAGATTAATGCAAAGGATTTTCATACTGTGGGACAAGTGTAAATAGAAATATTACAGTAGGGTCAACAAAGAGCCTGTTAGGGCCACAAGGTCATTTAGCAAATTTTTGCAGTGCACCCTCAAGTTTAATGGAAAGTTAAAAGTGATGATGATGCATTCACTGGTGGGAGTCAGAGACAAAAAAAAACTTTCATAAGAAATTAATTGCAGAAGATAAATGAATGAGATGCTTTTAATGTAACAGAAAGGAGATTTAAAGATTGGATGGTGTAGTGACTGGACAATATGCTAGACTAATAGGTAAATAATAGGTAAATAATCACATTTGAAATAAAGTGGACAATACTTTATAATTGGAATTTAAACAATCAATAAAATATAGATAAGATGCAGTCTTCAGTTTCTTAAAATCCTGTAAAACTATTTTTTTATTGTTAAAAATGATTCACTGTTCTGCCTAGTGATTCAGATTTCCAAGTTTTCAGATTTTTTATGCTTTTCACCATCCATATTTTATCTTAGGCTGGGCTATACTATAGAAAGAAATTACAGCGAGGTTGACCAAACTTTCTGCCAATCCTAATCCCTCGGTGCTTTACAAAGCTACTGATCCGCTCTCTATGGAAACAATATGTGAAGATTGAGTTGGACAGGGTTCACAGGAGCAGTCTAGGCAAAACACACAAGCTGAAGGGAGGTCTACTGCTACCTGAATGTTCCCCAGAAACAGAGAATGATTCAAGAAAATCCTCAGATGTATGTTTTTTTAAAACATGACAGGTCCTCTCAGATCTGCATGGTGAGAGAATAAAAAGCATTTATTTGAAAATGGCAAAAAGAATGATTAAGGTTTTCTTTTTTGCTTTTAGCAGGTCCAGAAATAAAAGGAGTAATTTTGTCTGTGAAGTAGCAATTTGACCATTTTTGAACCATTACTACAGAGCAATTCATGGGACAGTATCACAACCTATGAAAAACGGTGAATATATTATTGTGAATATCACTAAGAAATGTCACAAGTCACATGTTTTGACCCAAGCACAGCTGCAAATGGCATATTGATTTGATGCAAACATACATTTTAGACACAAGTTTTTACTTTTGCATTACATTTTGGTAATGAAAATTGTTCCAAAAAAATCCATAGCAAAACTGTTGTCCATTTCTAAGCAACACAGAGAGATGTTTTATTGCTAACTTGTGAGATGATGGTGTTTTATATGGGCAGAGATGTGGAAATGAATAGCCTGCAGATGAGAAAGATGTTCGGAACACAGAATGGCCAGTGCATCCCTGGTTATGGTTAACATTTACATTCTTAATGCTTACCATTTAGAATCAAACCAGCAGAAAGTTCAAGTGTGTGCAATAAGACATTGTCCATTGGGGAGTTATGTTGTCATGACAGATGACCTTCCCATTAAGCTGTGAATAAACACAATTACCATCAGATTTCAAATCATGCCAACAATGCCAAGATAATGGACTTGAATTGACCAAATTGTCTGACTGCACTGTACAGTAGGTCACGTTGGATAAAGCATCTGCCAAATGCATTCATGTGAATCCCATGATCTAATCACAAGACTGCTGTAAATAACTACCAGGTAAATAATTGTTCAAAATTTACGTGGAAGTCATTTAGAGATGAAAAGACAGAAAGTAGCTTAAGAAATGAGATTGAGTATGTCCTGTGCATTTGCTTGTTCTCTGGGTAATTGTGTGAAGTATTTGACAAGCTATATTTCTCTCTCAAATGACTTTTATGCCCGACTGAGCTCTGTTTCCCCCGTGTCTCTCTGTGTAAAGGGAACAATGAGCTGGATCTAGTTTTTAGCTCTCCTCAATCACTGGTTTCCTAGAATTCATCAATAGGAGCGGATATTATCATCCAGTGGAATAAAGAAACATCATTATGGCAGCTGTATATGCCAACAACAACCCAGGCAGAGAGGACATCTGTGAAGAACTGATACAGTAGGATCTCCGTGCATCCTATGTATTGCATTATACAGCCTTGCATTTGTGGATTTGGCACACACTTTTCTCCAAAACAACTTACTATGATATACATTTATTCAGTCTATGCATCCTGTTGGAATAGAATTTATGATTTGTATGCTGCGAGGCGCAACACTCTACCAATTAAGCTGAATGACCACTGTTGTATTTATATACACACTAAATAGTAAGATTGCAAGATATGTTGAAATAATCAAAATATGTTTTCAATACAATTTTTATATTGAAATATGCATATTGCAATGGTATGCAATAATTGGATGACTTAAATATTTCAAAAAAGCTATATAGTCAAAGCTTTAAGTCAGTGCAGACAGCTATGGCGAGATGCTTTCTTTAGCAATATTAATAATAATAATAATAATAATAATGAGACATGTAAGTAGGTTATTAGGAACACCTGTTAAATTTCTCATTAATGCAATTATCTAATCAACCAATCAAATGGCAGTTGCTTTAATGCATTTATAGGTGTGGTCCTGGTCAAGACAATCTCCTGAACTCCAAACTGAATGTCAGAATGGGAAAGAAAGGTGATTTAAGCAATTTTGAGCGTGGCATGGTTGTTGGTGCCAGACAGGCCTGTCTGAGTATTTTACAATTTTGCTCAGTTACTGGGATTTTTACGCACAACCATTTCTAGGGATTACAAAGAATGGTGTGAAAATGAAAAAACATCCAGTATGTGGCAGTCCTGTGGGCAAAAATGCCTTGTTGATGCTAGAGGTCAGAGGAGAATGGGTCGACTGATTCAAGCTGATAGAAGAGCAACTTTGACTGAAATAACCACTCGTTACAATCGAGGTATGCAGCAAAGCATTTGTGAAGCCACAACACGCACAACCTTGAGGCGGACGGGCTACAACAGCAGAAAACCCCACCGGGAACCACTCATCTTCACTACAAATAGGAAAAAGAGGCTACAATTTGCACGAGGTCACCAGAATTGGACAGTTGAAGACTGAAAAAAGGTTGCCTGGTCTGATGAGTCTCGATTTCTGTTGAGACATTCAGATGGTAGAGTCAGAATTTGGCGTAAATAGAATGAGAACATGGATCCATCATGCCTTTGTGCAGGCTGGTGGTGGTGGTGTAATGGTGTCAGGGATGTTTTCTTGGCACACTTTAGGCCCCTTAGTGCCAATTGGGCATCGTTTAAATGCCACAGCCTACCTGAGCATTGTTTCTGACCATGTCCATCCCTTTATGACCACCATGTACCTATCCTCTGATGGCTACTTCCAGCAGGATAATGCACCATGTCACAAAGCTCAAATCATTTTTTAAATTGGTTTCTTGAACATGACAATGAGTTCACTGTACTAAAATGGCCTCCACAGTCACCAGATCTCAACCCAATAGAGCATCTTTCGGATGTGGTGGAACGGGAGCTTCGTGTCCTGGATGTGCATCCCACAAATCTCCATCAACTGCAAGATGCTATCCTATCAATATGGGCCAACATTTCTAAAGAATGCTTTCAGCACCTTGTTGAATCAATGCCACATAGAGTTAAAACAGTTCTGAAGGCAAAAGGGGGTCAAACACAGTATTGGTATAGTGTTCCTAATAATCCTTTAAGTGAGTGTATTGTAATATAATTTAAATGAATGTAAATCATTATCGTTTTGCATATTGTACATCACATTATTTAACAAGTTATTGCATATTGCATTTTCCTTCAATGTTGTGCACCCCTATAGTAAATTGGATAAAAATAATGCTTGAAGGTGGCCATCTTAAAATTTATGGAGACAAAGAAACAAACAAAAGCTTCACATTTACATAAATGAAACACTCTAAGGATAACAGTCAGCTAATAGCTCCAGTAAAAGCTACATTAATACAATACAACTCAACAGTAGTCTGTTATCAGCTTGCTGGTGCTTTCGAAAAAAATAACAAAACTGTCTACACCTTTAATGTACTTTTAACTGTTAATGAGTGGTTTAAGACAATTTTGTCTTAATATGCTCAGTTTAGCACTTAGGCTCAATTATCTGGCTTTTTGTGTCTAGCATCTAAGAGTGCAGTGTGAGTTGTTTAATGCATACCTGATAAGAACACGCAATCGTCTGCGAATTAAAAACATAAAGCCAGATTTACTACAGAAACTATTTAATATAACAAAGGCTACAATGTTCACTTTGGGTTTGCCTTGTAGTAGGTTTCTCTATGAATCACACAAGAAGATGAAATGAAATCTTCCACAGTCTTTTAATTCCAAACTGGAAACAATCAATAAGTTAATTTTTGCAAAATTAAGTAACAGCAGGATAGAGAATCGCTTCTCATTATCTTAAGTATTGATTCTAATTGGCCGATTCCAGCAGTTTTAAAGCGCTCAGCACTGCTGGGGTTCATCGCCATCAATGCAGCACCTGGTGTGATGGAGCTTTTGTTTTGACTGTATTAAAACAAGGGTGATAATGGCACCAGCTTGCTTAATGGTTAATGAATTAATGCAGGTTTTGGAACAAAAATTGTTGTTGCAGAAATAATCTTAATAATCTTGCACCTTAACCACTGGGCCTGTAAGAAAGGGACTTGCATGTTTTAAGTTTGTTCTTAGTAATCACATAAGTTAAATCTGTGTTGCATAGTTGGCACATATTTCTGCATTATTTATTAAATAGACTTTTTCAATTTTTAGTGCAGAAGAACAAATTTTATGTCAGCCTATGGTTCATCTTTGGTCTTCCAAGGAGATATAAGCATTTCAAAGGCATGCTGTCTGGTACACTGGATCAAAGCCTGAGGTGACAAATTTGAGGTAAAAAAAAAAATACTTTGATCCACAAAAGATCAAACCACTTAGAAGTGAGTGATCATGGGATTCATTTTACATTTAAAAAATTGGTAGTAAGATATTAGGCTCAAATTGTTTTTAATGAATTTGGACTGTTTTGATAGAAATTAATAGTTTACATTATTAACATTAAAGTATATAGTTTACATTGACTAAATGTAATGTTTTGCTTTATGGCCAAGGATGTAAAAAAGTATTTTCATTTAAAGTTAATTTAGTGCTCCAAATATAAATATGTTTTTGATAACAAATATAATTAAGCAATATATATCACAGTTTACAAGTTCGCATTAACATGTAATCAATAGAGAATGAGGTAAAGCCTATTTTGTGTGCTGTCCAAGGGGAGGGGTCCGAGCCCAGAGTATTCTCCCCTTTTAAAATAAGGATAGATAAACCAGCTGAGACTGGGGTGATGGGGTGCATGAGGGATGCTGCAAAAACTTTCATGGGACAGAGGTGAGGGACAGCTATTTATAGACACCTATTCGCCCTACATGAGCATGCTCCTCCCCAACTTAGTTAAATAAACTGTGACACATTGTTTAATAAAAAAATAAAAATGTAAATAAAAAGATCTTGCACAAATGGTTTTAAACTTGGTCTGGTGTTAAAATGTTTGCATAAAGGAAAAAAATCATAGCATTTTTAAATATTTGACTATGTTCTTACTACAAGACGAATTAATAGATCCCTATCTTTTTTCAATGCGTGCACTTAATCTTTGTACAAGGCGTTGTGAATGTGTTAGCATTTAGCCTAGCACCATTCATTCCTTAGGATCCAAGCAGGGATAAATTTAGAAGACCCCAAACACATTTCATGTTTTCCCTATTTAAAGACTCTTACATGAGTAGTTACACGAGTAAGTATGGTGGAACAAAATAAAACGTGGCGATTTTCTAAGCGGTAAAAAAATTATAACTGTATTGTATGGCAGAAGAGCACTTAGTTTGCAGCACTTTGGCCTCTGGAGCAGTAACATCATCAATCCTGACTTCGGAAGTTTGAGCAAGAGGGGTAAACTATATATTAAATTGTCTACGTTGAGAACATAATAAAATATAAAAAACTGTGGTGTTTTACTTTAATTATGTTTGATATAATTAAATCGTATCACTAAATCTGTAGATGTACAGTATTGTGAAAGATTAGGCCACCAACAGCTTTGTTGTTTGAGCAAAATTTTAATAACAATCTATATTTATTTTTCTCCCTTTATTAAGATACAAACAGGAAAATACAGAAAATTTGTACACAAAATATAAAAAGACCAAAATGGCTTCTTCGGGCAAATGTTAGTATTTAGTGTGATCTCTTTTGGCACTAAGCACACACTGTAAAAATGCAGCATGAAGTTAAAACAACTTGGTTATGCAAGTCAATTCCACCTTCTATTTTAAGTTAACATAATTGTTGAAATTGTTCAACTTCATTTGTTAGGTTAAGTAACAAAAATGTGTTGATTTTATTATTTTTATTTACATTGAATCTTGATCTCTTTTGAGGAGACTCAAGTCCTGAATTCAGTAGATTAGAATTTGAAATAGGGCTTTTGTTTCATATTACAAAATCCTGCAGCAGGGCCGCACAGACATTTTGAGGGGCAGTGGCCCAAACCAAATAAGGGGCACTGAGGGGGGTGGTACACTCTAAAAACAAACGGTTCTATATAGCACCAAAAGTGGTTCTTTGCTCGTAATCATAGAAGAACCGTTTTTAGTGCCATATAGCACCGGTGAAGCACCAGTGAAGCACCTGTGTAGAACCAAATAGGGGCCATATAGCACCACATATGGTTCTACATAGCACTATATGGTTCTACACAGGTGCTTCACTGGTACTTCACCGGTGCTATATGGCACTAAAAACGGTTCTTCTATGATTACGAGCAAAGAACCACTTTTGGTGCTATATAGCAACGTTTGTTTTTAGAGTGTACTATTAATAGGGTTTTAATAAATTATGATTATTATTATAGATAACTAGTAGCAATTAAGACAAGTGATTATAATATACTTAATAACAAGAATTAAAGTGTGACAAACTGTTTAATATTCTATATGATTTACCTACTGGCTTTCTGGAGCTTTGAATCCATGTTTGCAATGTTAAACTCCCTTTCCGCTCTGTCTTCCTTTTGTGAAGGCACTTTTTTTGGCTACAGTGCCAACAATCACAAATTTTGTGATGTATTTTAATTTGATAATACAAGCATTGTAATTCTAAGAATATGAATATTTTGTTGTTACTGACAGCACACATACATCTCGGAGATGTTTTTTTTTAATGTCTGCATTTACATCTGCAAGATGTTGTTTTTTGATTGTTTGTTCATCATCTGCCATCAGGGCCGGCCCTGGCCAATTTGCTGCCCTAGGCAAGATTTCACCTGGTGCCCTTTAGAATCACAGAATCACAATTGTGTTACAATCATTTTGCTCATAAACTTATACAGAAACACAACTGCACAGCTTTGTCTTTTTTCTTTATTTTGAAAATATTTTGGAAACAAACACAAACACACACGCACGCACGCATACTGTGGCTATACTGCACTGAAGCGGCAGTTTAAAATACAAACCCAGAATTTAGCGAACGTCAAGAACAACAAAGCGGAAACAACAATCAGACCGAGACGCGGGATTTACATAACGTTACACGGACCATGTTTAAATTTCAATGTTTCTGGACAGAAATACCAACTTGTTCACTTTGTTTGGTATTAATAAGCTGCGCATTGGAGTGCTAGCTGCTCCCCGCGGTGCTGAAGACCAAGACCCGCTCTGACGGAGTACTGGTGGCACTTATGCACAGATATTGCATAATCTATTGGAAAGCGGACGAGTCATTAGTTGGGTTAGTAAAATAACGAAACTATAGATTTTAAATAGAAGAAAAAAATTTTTTTGGTAAAGAGATATATTTTTTTTAAAGTTTAAAAATGCACAACTCTTCTCAAGTGGAAGAAAGCTATACTTTTCCCCTTACGTGCAACCTATCGGAAAGCGCAGATGAATTCGTTGGGTTAGTAACGAAATTATAGATTTAAGTACAAAATAGAATTTATATAAAGAGAAATGTTGAAATAAAAAGTGCAGAACTCTTCTTAAGTGAAAGTAATAAAGTAAAATAACGAATAATAATTATATAATAACGAATAATAGTTTCCAATGGCTTGCACGTAAATATCTGTGCATGTGCCACCAGTACTCCGTCCGAGCGTGTCTTCAGCACCGCGGCCAGCACTTATTAATACCAAACAAAGTGAACAAGTTGGTATTTCTGTCCAGAAACATTGAAATTTAAACATGGTCTGTGTAACATTATGTAAATTCTGCATCTCGGTCTGATTGTTGTTTCCGTTTTCTTTGTCTTGACGTTCGCTGAATTCTGGGTTTATATTTTAAACTGCCGCTTCAGTGCAGTATAGAGCTATTTAACAAGCACGATCTTCCGAGATACTATGCTACTAATAATTCATTAATAACTGCTGTTTTCTTGTGCAGAATTAAATATTTATAGTAAAATGTTTATATACATATATTAAAAAAATAATAATTTGGGCGCACGGACGCCCCAAGGGGTCGGCGGCGCCCTTAGCATTTGCCTATTCCGCCTATGCCCAGGGCCGGCCCTGTCTGCCATACAACATATTGAAGAAGTCTTTGATTTAGAATGTATGTAAAACAGTCGTTCAGCATACGTACCTGTTTGCTTGCTAAGTTGTTAGCAATTTTAGAAGACAGAGAGCAAATCATTACAGACCGTAATACAAAACAAACTACCAAATTTCTAATTCAGCTGATCAACAACTGAGGTAATGTAATGAATCTACCTGTGAATGCAACAAACTTAGGGAACTGTCGTCTCCACTCCCTAAAGACCGGAGATTGTGAGAGATGCACTGGAGCGGCTGGGAAAAGACAAGATGGATTATTGGAATCAGTGGATCTTCAGCTGAGTAGTAACCGAACACTTTGGGGGGGGGGGGGGTTGATGAGAAGGGCACCTCAGCCGACGAAGGTCAAAACTTTTTGCAACATGTCTGTTTATGATTATTGTTTGTGAAAAAATAATGTTATGTGATTTCACTGGAAAATGAGAGCTGCATGCATTGAGACCACTCGCATATAATCACACAGTGTGATTACTATTTGAGTTTTACACACATACTGCAGATGGATGCCTCATTCTCATCTGTGTCACAAGTGCATAACAACTAGTTTCCATGCCTAAACACAGCGAGACAGCTACGAGACAGCAGACAGTTATAGTGCCACTGTCTCTCTCTCTTCTCAACCCTCTCCAGGTAATAAACATCTGATTGGCACTGTGTTATGAATTCATTACAGTGTCGACAGGCTGAGGGTAGAGGGTGGCAGTAGGGGTGATGTCATTTGCTAACAAAAGCTTGGTTTAATCTCTGCCCAGTCAGTCTGGAAATCGAATCAACCTTGCTTTTTCACCCAATAAATCTGTGATGAGAAGCACATGTCAAGCAAACGCTGGACGCCGTTTCTCACTTGTTCCCTACAGTTTCAAAATGGCGTTTGGCATTCAGTGGGCTAATGAGAATCAGGATGTCAGCTGCAGGTCCCCCGTCAGCTAACCTGTGCCATGACACAAATTCAAAAGAACACAATGATTGAAGCAACGGCTTTTCTGAAGCAAAGCCAGACCAATGTACAACAGATTGTTGCCCACCGAGGCAAAAAATGGAGGAGATATCTGTCTTGGATTGTTACAGAATTCCTTTTGGTGGATCCAGCTTTCCCCAGGGTGACAAATAATATGAATAACTTCATTTGCGTAACATCTTTCAAGCGGTATAAAGTGTGTCACAGGACATAAAATAAAAATCCTTTACACAATAGTACTATGTACAAGAGTAGTTTAGCAAAATAAATAATATTAAAGTAGGGTTGGGCATAGATTAATCTAGATTAATCTCATGCAAAATAAAAGTATTTTTTGCATAATATATGAGTTTGTGCTGTTCGTAAATATTATGTATATTTAACCACACGCATATATATATATATATATATATATATATATATATATATACACACATTTAAAAAAACTTTTATTTATATATATTTTTTTATTTATATATAATATAGAATATATAAAAATATAAATAAATATATATACACATGTAAATGTTTCTTAAATACATACATGAATGAGTGTGTATTTATATATACCGTACATAATAATTACACACAGCACAAACTCATATGTTATGCTCTGCCCAGCCCTAAATTAAAGTAAATAAATCACAGTAAGAGTTTGCTAACATCGTATCAACAAATGGTAAGAAGAGTCTAAAAAAAATGCATAAAACTGTTTAAATGCTTAAAGGATACCCTGAGTATAAACACAGGTATGATGTAATAGATTAACACTGGGATAGGCTAAATGTATGTGAAATTATAAACAGTATAAATGTCACAGTTTAAAAAATATATATTTTAAAGAATATATGTATAAATATATATGTAAATATTTTCACTCTCAGTCCACCATTTTGTTTACATTACAATACATAATGTCAAAAGGTTGCAATCGAAACCTGTTCTATTAATACTACTGTGAGGTAATCATGGTAAACAAGTCTTTAAAGGAACACACCCACATTTTGAGAATTTAGCTTATTCACCATATCCCCAAGAGTTAGATAAGTCCATACATACCTTTCTCATCTCCGTGCGTTCTGTAACTCTGTCTGACGCAGCCCCGCTAGCTTAGCTTAGCACAAAGACTGGAGGTGAATGGCTCCAGCTAGTATACTGCTACCAATAAGTGACAAAATAATGCGAACATTTTCCTATTTATGTGTTGTGGTTTGTATAGTCACAGCGTGTACAAATAACAAGGTCATATGAGACACAGCCATCTTTTAACAGTATACATACTGGAAACAATATTCTCAGAAGGCAAGGCACTGCTTCTTGGGCGGAGTGATTTACTATAGTGAACTGTAATACAGGCCCAGACTGGCAATTGGGAGGACCAGGAGAATTCCCAGTGGGCCGGTGTGTTTTTGTGGCCACAAGGGCTGGTGTTGTCATGCCAATGTGTTGAAGGTTGCTGTCCCTAGGCTGCCAGCACTCACAATATTATCCAGCCCCACTCTCATAATTTGCTGATGGGAGCTGTCCCCACTGCTTTATGCCCATGTTGATTGTGTCCCAAGTCCCGACCACTTATTAGAATAATTCTTGCATCAAGGTCCATTAACATCTAGAACTCATGGAAAACCCAGCTGCTTTTGAAAGCGCTCGCCTCTGAACACAGGTTTTGTTTCAGATGCGTCTATCTTTGAGTGCACATGCCGCACGTCTAGTTTTAAAATAAACTTGAACGCGACTTGATACGAACAGCCTTTAAAAGAGAAAGGATCTGCAAATCTTTTTTTTTTTTATCTAAGACATAGATGTAACAATGAATTATCTATGAATATCCATTATTCATAATCAATTGTAATTTTTGCATAAGTTAAACTGAATATTAAAATACCTTATGGTAGGGCTCCACGATTATGGGAAAATTATAATTGTTTAGGCTACTGTATTTGCATTGAACTGGAAATTATATATTTGAAAATACAATAAATTGCAAGGCTGCAGATTACAGTGGACTTATGCATACTTATGTAGGCTACTAATGATTTAATTATATTATTTTAATATTTTAAGTCATGAATTAAAGTGAGCTGGTCTTAGGCATGAAACTCCAGGGCTGAAATCAGTCCCATATATTTTGTTATAACCGTTACACATCATTGAACCAGAATGCAATTGGGAGGACCGGGAGAGTTCCCTGTGGGCTGCGGTGTGTTTTTGGCCACAAGGGCCGGTGTTGTCATGCAAATGTGTTGAAGGTGGCTGTTCCTAGGCTGCCAGCACTCACAATCCAAATATTAGCGAATCATTTGCGGGTGGGAGATGTCCCTTCCACTTTATGCCCAAGTTGAGAAGAATTCACTATGCGCATAATGGTGGCCTCCATAGGTTAAAATAAGTATTACATGTTGGAATTAAGTATTGAAAATATTTAATATGTTTCTATCAATGGTTTTAAGTAGTATAAAGTATTAAAACGTACAAGTCTTCATAGTGGAGGCACCTTTTGAATAATTAAATAAATAATTAAACAGATACATTTGCTGCAATCTTAGCAGGTCTGATCTATCCTGGAGAAATACAATTTATTTAACATAATTCAAAATATCTATTATTTGTACACTATTACTGTAGTGTAGCTGCAGCATTGAAGACCGATCGTAGTAAGATACTTTGAAAATGATGTGATGAAAGTGTGTGCCAGAAATCCACCACCCTAAGAGAAGTTAAACCAATTCTGTTCTGCTAGACTTTTAATACTCCTGCTGTTAACCCAATTGCGTTGTGTAACTGAAAACGGCGGGCTGCAGGTCTCCCTCCCTCTGGACAGTCTTTCGTGTTGTAAATAATGATGAAATGAGATTCATTATAGGTGATCAATTATCCATGTCACTAGATTTTGATCACAACACATTAAGACTATGCCACAGTGACAGGCACAGTTTGATTGATGATAAAAGCTCAAATAAATGGGTACATCTGAAATAAGAACTCCCATAGAAAGGGTTGTCTTACCTGAGGGTTTTAAACATTCAAAGCTGCAGACTGAAACATTATTTCAAAACAAACACGTGATCCCTGTTGTCTCACTGTGAGGGATACAGTGCTGAGACTACTGTAATATACTGTAATGAGTGCTGTTACTGTCGAACATCAGCACATTGTGATTGCCAAATCACATCAATATACAGCCATAACACCCTCGTGCTCATTATTTGTTCACACTTTCTCGTTCTGATGTCCGTTCACATAGAGCTGCTGCTGAGGCTGTGATGTTTTCAGTAACACTTTATTTTGATAGTCCATTTTACTCACTTTGCAACTTGTTGCCAACTCCCAATCATTACACTTTTAGACTGTCTGTAATATTTGCTAACCCTGGGGTTAGGGGTGGGGTTTCATTTTTTTTAATGAAACTTTTAAGTTTTTGCATAATTAACTTCGTACAAATTTTTACGTATTAGAACTTGTAAAATATGTATATAATCTTGTGAGATCAGGATGGGTTTACTTATAGTTATCTCAGATATTAGAATGGAATAAGAGGCAGTGTCAGTCCCAAGTGATCGTGCCAGCTTGTCCAGCTATAATCATCCCCATTATAATCAGTTTTTGTTCAATCTCTACTTGATGGCTCTGGCACTGCCATCCTGACTCCATTCGTCAGTCTTTGTCAGATGATTCAAGTTTAATATATCTGACAGAATGTGTGTAGTCTGCCTTTGTGTTAGGAGCTAAGTCTTGTCTTTTGGAGATGTGGGATGACCTACATTGATGGATAACCCGACACTTCAGGCTAGTAGCGAATATAAAATTAGGTTGAAAAAACAAAAAAAATGTTGAGTTTTAGGACCTCTGCACGATTACTGGGAGCTCGAGGCAAGATTAACGGAGACTTCCCGTGGAGACGTAGGTGAAAGATGAATCTCCCGACTCCATAGGTGAGCCATACTATACCTCCCAACATTCTTTTAATTAGACAGACCCCTGCTACCCACGGTGTGGGAAGCCCTCCCAAATTTTTTTTGTGATTATTAATCACACTCAGAACATTTTTTTTTTACTTTAGGGAAATTCCCTCTTTTTAAGAAGTGAGAACAGTCACGTTTTTGAGCTTCATCAAAGTCACAGATGTTTACAGTATCTTTATGTAGGGATCAGATAAAAACATGGTATGGTAAACTGAAATGTTGTTCCCTTTGTGTTTTCGCGTACAGACAACAATTTGTTAAGGTGACCCCTGTTCAGAGAGATCCACAAAAATGTGCTGGTGATTTCTCCACGTGTAATACAAATGTGCATGATGTCCGTTTTCATACATTTCGGCCCCAAAAATGCTGTTGTCGTATAAATAAATGGTCAAAACTAACATGGTGTCGCTTAGTTTTCCTACTGTAGTTTTAACACAGGAGTCTTGTGGTAATGAGCTGGTGTCTCATTACATATTGATGTCTCTATCACACATTACAGATAGCTTCAATTAGCATCCACAAGCATATATACACAACTATATCAATCTTTATAGCCTTCAGAGAATTCTCTGCAGGTTTTTATGTTCATCACACGGATCTAATGTCGTTGCGCCTATAGAGAATGCACGCAATGGATAGACGTGAGGTCCAATCACATCTCAGAGCCCCGCTGAGATGATGAGAGGTAGGCATCAAAGCGCAGAAGGCCTGGCTGTGCTTTTCCTCTTTCTGGCGTCCCGTGGTGAGAAAATGCTTCCTTTACCGGGAGAGAAGCAGATGAGGGAGATTGCGGCAGGGGCTGATCTATAAGAGCTGGCTGGAATGAGAAGTGCCACATCTCTAAAGAGGCCGGGTGGCGTGTTTAATGAACATCTTTCACTTTATCCCCAGGTTAAAGCAAGAGGAAATATAATCTCCTTTTAATTTTAAAGTGTAATGCTGAGTGGATTTACTAGAGTACCATATGTGCCTGGGTCCCTGTTGGAACAACATTCTTGATAGCCATTCCTAATCAGATTTTAAGTTATTTTTTTTTTAGTTTCTTGCTTTTTCTCTGCATGCATGTTCTTGACAAATATATTATGAAGCCATTATGAGTTAGTAATGAATGTGCAGAGTACGGTCTGAGTAAGGCAAAATGCTTGGGAATGTTATCATTTAAATTTTAAGAGTTAACCCTTTATGTCTTCATTGTAACTTTTTGTCAAAAAGAAAGGTTTAAAACTGTACCTTTTTGGTCACTGGGGTGGTTCCATTCTGCTTTGTACCTTTACAGGTATACTAAACATAATACAATGTGTACATTTTAGGTACATTTCTGCCATTAAGGATCTATTGTGTATCTTTAAGTTACAGATAACCTACAATTTATTTGGTACAAAATAATGTACCTCAAAAGGCACATTTTAATGAGTTGTATACCTATAAAGGTACAAAAACGAACGTTTGATGCTACCACCCCAGCGACAGAAAATGTACAGTTTTAAACCGTACCTTTTTTTGACAGTGTACACAGTAGATGGTGGGCATGTAGAGAGGCATTTGGGTGGGTTTTCCAGGACTAGGTTAAGCTGAGCATGTATGCATGACATGTAGGCATTTTCATTCAGGCTACATGCAATCTACCAGCAAGTCTTGTGTAGTTCTGCTTTACTTTATTAACCTGCACAACGCTCCACTGGGTACAGGTGTTTTCAAAGAAATGCATGCACAGAGAACAGCTTCGAGATGATCTAAGCCTCTATGTGCTTCCAGTTTTGTTGATGTACAGCATTCACCCGTTGGAATAAAGTGTCATGGGTCAAGGTTCATTGTTGGGTGGGCGAGGCACTGGCAGCTGTCATGCTATGGTGCCATATGATGAATGAGCCTCATTGACTTTGAGCCTTTAAAATCTGATTACAGGGGAAGAATAATACTCCCTTATCTTGAATCCTGATCGTTCGTTCTGTCAGGGTCATCTTACCCTTCGGTAAGCAGATGAGGATGACGAAATGCAGCAGAAGCCGCAAGCTTGTCAGCTCTCAGACGTCAGTCACTGCCAAGCAAAGTGTGATGAGTAAAGAACCGAAATTAAAAGAATCGATCTTCTGCAACCAGCGTTGCCCCATTTCGATTGCAATAATGAAATTATTCTGACAGTGATGACAATGTTAAGATCAATAATATTCTAAAACATCAGCATAATTTGCCAATGCACTGTATTTTTTCACGTATCGTAGTCTTGGCTTTGAAGAAACTCGCTGAACTTTATGGTTATTGAACATTACATCTTTATCAGAGAGATGAACGCTTATAAATAAGTGATGTAATCCACAATGGTCTGAGGGATAAGGATGATCCAAGAATAAGTCTTGGGAATTTGTGTGTTATCAGGGAGAATAAGATGATCACCGTGTCCTACATACATCAGAACGGGTGAGGGACACTCATCAGTCAATAGACCTTCTCCAGCCTGAGAATTTGATGAATTCCCATTACCGTGAAGAAATGACCATGGTTTGATCTGTAGACTGAGGAAAGAAAAAAACAGCTGTGAAGTGCTAGAAATTTTCTGACAATGGGAGAAACATTTTTCAGCTCAAAATGTCATTGACCTTGTAATCTTTTCCGTGTCTTCCATAAGGCATCAGTGTTTGTGACTGGATCAGTGCCATACTCATCATTCCCATCACTGTGATGAAAAGATTCAGCTTTGACGTGACGACTCGACTGTCTGGAGGGGAGCATCTCCTTGTCACAAGATCCCTGGGGATCATCCAGGATATGACCTTCCACTTGACATTTCCTCAAACTCACCAAGGATGACAGAGTCTTGTGAGTGAGGTATCCGAGCCAATCTGTCCTTCAGAGTGCACACATTTACTGATATAAAAAACTATGAATCAAGATTACACACTTTTAGCAGCAACACAACTATCATTATACCCAACCTGCAATTGCTGTGGCACTCTCACATAGCCTATGCAAGTAAAAGCACTTTTAGTAATAACAAGTTGGTCATGTGTAATCAGAGAAAAGTCAAAATGTGTTAACTGTTATCACATATTATCACGCGTGCATTAATTTACAATTTTTTATCAGTATTAAACCTAATCTTCATGTCTACAGGAGTGTTTACATCCATTGTATTCACTTTTTAAAATGTATCCTGTATGGTAAAAGCTCTTACAGTAGTGCAACTATTTACCATAATGGTTCCTTAAAAATGGGTCACAGGTTTGTTCTTATGGTCATGGAGGAAAAACTACTATAAAAAGAAATCAAATGCATCTACCTGTGCATAGAAAAAGAAAATGTTTTCAAAGAAAAGAGAGCATGTTTTTATTTTGTTGTTAATGTATGATTTGAAAACATGAAAAACAAGGTAACACGATGCAGTGAGATTTTTGAGTTTAAATGTCACTTAAGGGCGCACTCACATTATCCAAACCAAACCATGCCCCAGTGCGATTGTCACCCCTCCCTACTCCCCCAGGTGCTCACACTCACACTGTACTTTTTATCGATCCGAGTCCGGGCGCGCTTTCGTCATTAAGATGCGATTGTTTTGAAAAAAGCAGGAAGTAAAGCGCTCTCTTAACACTGGAACCCATCGTAATGTTAAGTCTGTGTTTTTTATTCGGAGTCGTTTGGTGCGCGATTACAGACAGCCCTCTTACATGTCATCATATTTCTAGTTGATCTGTCACGTGTGCAGCTCGGACATTCACGTAACCCTGCTGCTCGCATCAAAAGGTTTTTACAGAGGCAGATGAAGGTGAGTGGTCGCGCAACTGACGTCTTCACCTTTTGAATCGCGCACAAGACATAGTAAGCAGATACAAAATCGCAAAATATGCAACTAGAAACATTGCAAATGATGAATGTCAAAATTTGTATGTACCGTAGGTCCAAGTACTAACAAGGGACCACGTTTGAATGTCATCCACGGTCGTTTTATATTCTTCTTATGTGCACAATGAGGACTTTACTGAAAAATTGATATAGCATTTAACGGATTCTGCTAACAAAACATTATTTCTGAATGGCCTAGGCCATGATTAAACTCATTTGAAGTGAAAATATTTTATGAACATACGGTATAATACCTGCAGAGAGAATTCGGTTATTTCATTACTGTATTTTTTGCACTATAAGTCGCCGCGGAGAATAATTCACATTAGTCAAAAATGCATTTTTAAGAGGAAAAAACATATATAACTGTGCATTTAGACCGCCACCGGCAAGCCATCAAAGAACATCAAAGTAGCCAGAAGTCATTCATTTTCAATGAGAGCAGCTGCGCGGCGTGTCATGTACGGTGTGAGCATCAAGGAGAGTTAAAATCAGTTCAACTCTATGGTAATGAGCAGGGGCGTCATGCACCAATTTTTTTTAAGGGGGCACAGTGTGCAAAGCTCACAGAAATTTGCGCATACACATACATCAAACGAATTATATTATAGAGCTTTCAGTCTTTTCCATGGCACTTACATTTCTAACATTCTAAACCCCCCTGCCATAGTGCAAAAACCTCCAAAATAAAAGTGTTGACTAACTTTCATTTCAAATACTATTCAATCGGATTAATGACATATTGGCATCATATTTACATCTGAAACGGCATGTGTTCTATTTACGTTTTGTTTAATGACTTGTTTAATTCTGTCATTAATGCATTTTGCACAACAACTGCATTATCCTATGAAATTAATGTAATTTACATCCATAAAGTATATAAACAACGAAAATGCCATAAGCTATAGCCACGTGATTGATTTTAATGTTCAATAATGATTTTAAAAAATATGTTTAGATACAATTATTAGAGGAACGGATTTTTGCATTAAATTTTACCTTATATGTGAACATGTGTGATTCCGCGCCCCCGTGAACTCTGGCGAACTTTGGCGTTGTGCCAAGAAGATGAATCTAGAAATCTCTACTAATCAGTGGCGGCGTTTCATGAAAACCTAGGCTATGGTATGGCAAAAATTCTTCGTACAAGAAGGCCATTCTCAAATAACTAATCTATAAAACCACATAGGTGTACATACTCCACCAACCTGTACAAAAGCATCCTACGACTGCACGGATGTACACTACTGACAACAATACGGAAGCAATACAAATGAAACAACAACAATAGAACAATAGAAATCATGATTATTTAAAATGCTTTTCAAATAATTCTTAACTAAGCACAACTCCAGCAACAGATAAACTAAAACAAGATAATATCAAAACAAAACATACTGTGACATCCCTTCACAAATCTTGTCACGACAACCGCCAAAACCACTTATAAACACACAATAAAGACTTTTAAATGATGTGATAGAGCACACATAGTTATCCAACACTAAATAAAATTCTTAGTAAAACAGAGCTAAATGCAAAAACAAGTCTTACCTTTTGTCGTCGTGCAGTTTTTATTTCACAAGTGGCCATATTCAAAAATGCGCGCAAAAAAAATACAATTCACTTCGGCTGCGTTACAATCCCCAGTGTAAGAGAACATATTTATTTATCCACAGAGCAAATCATTTTACTTCTGGAATAATGTATTCAATATGCAAAGCGCGAGTGTGGGGGAGAACCATGAGTCTGTTTAAATGTTAAAACAAAAAGGATTTTACTTGCGAAAATAAAGATTATAAAAGCAGCGGTCATCATGAGACCTCCTGCAGCTTGAACCCCACTATAGATTGTGTTCGACTTCAAGCTGCGCTGTAAGAACGACAGGCTGATGACGTCAAAGTACCGCGAGGGTGACTCGAGGAATCATCGGAAGAGTTTGATTTCAAACTGCTGACGCGGCATGTTGATGTCATCCGCTTGTTGGTTCCAGTGTCATAGCATGAAGTCGAACACACGTGTAAATGATACTTATTAATGATGTGCCAATGTTTAGATATGTTCTACTGAAAATATTTTAAATTATCTTTAATGAGCATCATTATAGCCAGTTGATTTCTGGTGTTTTGTCTGAATGCTAGGGTATGCCATACGCAAACGCCGCCCCTGCTAATAAGGTCGAGCAGCAACAGCTAAGCTCGTGAGCGCGCTCAGACGCTGACGTTTGCGGCTGTGCCGACTGCCGCCAGAATAAAGTAATGTACAAGATCAATACACTATCAAAACTCTGAAAAGTGACACGGATGCAGCAGAAAATTGATAATTTGGGCATTTTAAACAGATTAAAAGATTAATGGACGCTTTTGTTGATTTTTGAGGTTGCTTGCAAAATCCATTTGGCTCAAAAATCCGAGGGGGCACATGCCCCCTCAGTTTCAATGGGCATGACGCCTCTGGTAATGAGCTATGACGCTGTTCGGCTGTGACTTATCAGAAGGCGAAAACGTTCGGCTGCAACCAATCTTTTTAAGGTAACATTAACATTTATTCACCGAACACAATAGCATACAGAACATCCCTGGGAGGCTGAATAGGTTAAATGAACAAGCCAAATCAAGTTCAAAAAGGTGCTCAGGTCATTCCACATCACTGAATCCATTAAATTACATAAATATGGAGCAGCATAGAGGGAACTCGTGTGGCTGTAGACGGTAATGGTTTCTTTTGTTTCATTTGAATTCATTTCGACATTTAAGTCACATCTGACTAGAAGTCACAGGACCAGCCAAATTATAAAAAGTGTGACTTAAGGGGATCGCACACCGGCCGTGCAGCGCAGCTCTAAAAAAAATCTAACACATTGTTTTCTATGAGTATACACACACCGGCGCCGCCAGGTGGCGCCTGTCCGCGCCACCCAGCTGTGACTCAGGAAGTTGCTCAAATCCCTGTCGTGCCACAGCACCGCTCACATAGTTTAAAGCAACACTAAAGACTTATTGCTCTTTGCTCCCCCTACAGGTTAGAAGCGTAATTGTTCATTACCACTGTTGTAAATACTGCAGCATAGCTGGCTCTGATTGGATTGTAGGTCTGCCGTAAAGCAAGTTTTTGTAGTTTTCACTCGAACTACAGGACCACTACCCGACGGTTGGAAACTTCTTTAGTGCGGTTTTGGCCGATAGAGGGCTGCAAAGCGAATGTGAAAGTGCCGTTCACCCTGTTTTGAGTGGATGAACCACTGAAACTTTTTTGGAAACATTATTTTAAGGTAAAAAAACTCTTTGGTGTTGCTTTAACATTAAATAACATCATATTTGTCCCAAATCATTAACGATTAACATTGGCTGCTAACGTATATTTTGCATTTTGAAGTAGACGCTATCTGACAAAGCTCGCGCTATTTAATGTGCACTTCTGGTTTACAATAGCTCCGAGTTGTCCTAGACGCGACTCGACGTGGCGATCCCCTTTATAGTCTGGAAAATCTGTTTTTTAAAGGAGGTGGCATTAAGCGACTTTGGCATTGTTTTTGTTTAGCCAACTTAACTTTGTCTGTTTATCCAATTCTGATTTTTCTTGAGAGAGGTCCACCCTATTGAAAAGTTAAAGGTTTTATTTAGGCAGCAGCTATTTACATTAAGTGCAAATAATGTTAGATTAGTGTTAGATTAGTTTGTGTTGAATGCACTTAAAGTACTGTATACACTGTCATAGACTTCAACCTCAACACTGAACAACACACAAACCTCAGTTAAAGTGCCAATAGACAAACATTCAGTAAAACAACTCTAACAGATAACAAACAACAACAACAGCATGAACACTAAAGCAAACACTAAAGCAGTAATCCTTTTTAATAATACTAACCATGTAATTGAACATGCTGCATTGCATGCTGGGAAGTTTTAAACCCCGTAACGTGTTGTTTGTTCATATCACACTGTTTGGTAAATTGGGAAAAAAATTGGTAACACGTTTTGGACAAACACTTAAATTTTTCTAAGTCTAATCAACAACAACAAAGAATTTGTTAGCAACCTGTTGAGAACTAATCGTGCGGTGTACACAAAATAATAAGTTAAGCACAAAATCTTTTTCAAATAACTTCATTTCCTACACTGGGAGAACTTTTTAAAGTTGTATTTTTTAAATTGCAGATGTTGTACATCCAATCAAACCACTGTATTTGAGAACAGATGGCAAACAGTATGCAATGCACTTTTTCACATAAACACACAAACAAAAGTAATGACCATACTACTTTAAATATGGACCTGTTTGTGTTGCCACA
The DNA here is from genome assembly GCF_030506205.2 of Paramisgurnus dabryanus. Lineage (NCBI taxonomy): Eukaryota > Metazoa > Chordata > Actinopteri > Cypriniformes > Cobitidae > Paramisgurnus > Paramisgurnus dabryanus. Next base: position 19,293,397 of record NC_133355.1, on the reverse strand, counting down.
TAATGTGCTAAAGCTGACTCTTTATGCAAAAATATTTGAAAAGCACTGATTTAGAAGATCCTGTTAAAGCAGATGAAAATGGGTATCTTCTGTACATCTATGAAAAGAACGCTGCCAGAAAGAGTAGCATTATTTCAGCTCATCCACACTGTATTGTGTTGGACAATTCTAAGAAAAAGAGCCTGAAGTCTGGCGAATGCTAAGGGAACAAAACCAAAAGAGTCTGGTCGTTTTGCCTTCACTACAAATACAAAACTATCTCAAATGGTTAAGAGCAAGCTTTCACGCTGTGACCGAGTATAAATGTCGTCATTGCTTTGAAATGATGTGTGGATGATTGTGAAAATTGCTGTGCAAATATAAAGGACTTGCTTTTATACCAGTTATTGTGCTGTTATGTGATGACATGGTGCCACTCTTGAAATGAGTAGCCAGGACCTGTTTGAAGCACTTACATACACGGGTGTATATGATGTAGCTTACAGATAACAGAAACAACAGATTCTCATCTGGTCACGTACCCCGCAACATCTACTGTAGCAATGCAACTCTTAACCGTATGGTCATTTTAAACCCCAGCAACATTTATTCAGTTGGAGCAGGTAACAGATCTGATGTTTATTGTTTTGGGTCTGCTGAAGTTTTTTCGTCTGGGTTTTCTTAGTTGGCCAACCCAAAGAGCCAATGTGGTGCTTTTGAACGAGTATACTTTACATTCACTCCCGGAATTGAACACCACATAAAAAACACTAATATTAAAGAATACAAGAGCTGTGTGTAGTAGTAATACGAGAAACAAGGCTTTCAAATCAATTGAATGGCTAGCTGCAAAATAATTCAGTTTTAAAGCCGCACGCTGAGGACATCTGCTGGCCAAACGTGTAAATGCAATGGAAAGACCGGAGTCAAAAGCAGCTAAAACTTTTAATTAGAATGTACAATAAAAATGTAGAAAAAAGCTAGACGACAGATATCTTTTATATATATGAGGTCTTTCTCTCTGTACATATCAACTGTGTGTGGGTTGGTATATTTGGTTTGGGGACATGAATAGTGTATTATGACATGTTTACTATGCAATAAACATGGGGTGCATCCCAATATTCAGTATTTGAAGGCACATAACATCACCGGGCCGCGATGAAGGCTGTCCCAATTCGAAGGCTCCTTCACATACAAGCCTCCAAATGTGGCCTTTTTCTCCCCTTAAACCAAGGATCCACAGATGTATTCTTCACAGCCTTGGCTATCCCAAGATTCAAGAGTATTTTGAAATAAACATTAAAAACTGTAGTTAAATAAATTAAAGGTCCTTGTGAATGTTTTACTATTATAAATGATGTTTAAGTGATGTGAATTAATATAATGGCTGCAATATTGTGCGTGTTGCGTTTTGCTTTTGTATATTTCTAAGGTTGGTGAATTTATATACTGTTGGGTAGTTTAATCTGCATCAATGTGTCATTTACTAAAATAAAATAAAATAAAAATATCTGCCTATATTAATTTTTAAAAGTCTGATAGATCTCAGCTGTTGTTACCCGCTGACAAGCTTAGTGGGCAGGAAAAGCAAGTGACGCAACTTTCCCCGAAGGCTAGACTGCCATATTTCACTTCGCTTCGTGGCCTTCAAATATCGTGCCTTGCTTTTAAAGTCTGTGGCTTTAAAAGGATCCAGACCCTGAATTGGGATGCACCCAGAGTTTTCGGGAACACAGGAAGTGTCCCCATAAACTGAAAAGCATACTAAATGGTACTTTTTCATAGATTAAAGACTACCAACAGGTTTGTGTGATGGTTGTGGTTAAGGACTGGGGTAGGTTAGGGCAGTGGTTCCCAAACTTTTTCAGCGTGTGGCCCCCCTTGTGTACGGTGCATTCCTTTGCGGCCCCCCCAAAGAAAATTTTTGACAAAAAACTGTTCTAAAACTCAACATTTTAATAAAAAAACATTAAATTATACAAAAGGTAGTGCTTTTGGTTAGTAGCCTTATTTTTTCAGGTTTAATTACACAGAATTCATGATAAATTAATGTATTTCATAAAATTTTCGTAAAACTGTTGCCCCCTGGCACCATCTCACTTTTTCATTTACAAACCACCCAGCATGTAGTATATGTAGTATAAATGCAGAATGTAGTATAAAAACACAATGCATATGTAATGTCTGTGTAAACCACATTTGTGGTCCAGGTTACTATAGTATGTAGTTTGGATTTATCCACGTGCAGTATTTGCTGTGTCAGCTTACGTGAGTGTGTTTTACATGCATGTGCGGATAGGGATAGGCTGGTTTCTCATGAACAAATGTGAACTTAAAAAAAAAAATGCATATTGCAGAAAAACCCTTTTTTAACAAAAGTGAAATGCACTCATGTTGGGGGAATCTTACAATTACAATGGTGTGTGATACTCCATGACAGTGGCCAATTAGCTGTTGTCCAACTTGGGCAATGCCAATTGTTTGTTAAAAATGCTTACGAGCTGATATTTTTTCCACTAATGATCATTTGTACCACCGACTCGTGCACTTTTTTGACCTCAGAGGTTATATGAACTTGTTAATAGGGTGTTGCCATTAGCAACAAAAGCAGATGAGGCCTGCTGTAATGAGGATAATCAAATTCTGAAATGTGCTGCCGAATTATGAGGTATAACATTACCATATGATCCACAATTTAACAGTAACTGAGATTTTGAGTTTGATCCTCCCCCAGCTTCAACATATTCTCTTTATTTTCAGGTCACAGATTGAGTACAAAAAGTACAACTTTGCACAAGAGTTCGTATTAGTATCTCAAATGTATATTGGTACCAAAGAGTACATACTGTATACATACTGTATCTGTAGTTAAGTAGTACATATATAGGGTACTGCTCCAGTTACAGCTTGGGGTAAATTTTGACAGTGCATACTGATAGATGTATTGATAATTCGATAAATCATTGAAATAAAGCATCAGCCAAATGCATAAATGTAAATGTTGTGATAACTACATAAGATTCATCCAAAGGTTTATCATCAGGCGCATCATTGCTCTCAGCTTCAGCATCACTGGATTATGGAGATTAGTCAAACCACATTACTGCATTCTACAGGTGTTTCCACGGCAACCATCAAGGCAACTCTCGCAGGGCTCGCCTTCCAGTGTCAGAAATTGATTAAGACACCCATCACATCTCCTTTATGCTATAGTGACAGCACAAGGTGAAAATATTCATCCAGAAAAGGTAGGAAATTGAAGGGGGAAAAGGCTAGGCGATGGTGACCGAGCTGTGCTGGTTAAAGCGAGCTGATCTGACCGGCATATCAACAGTAAATCGCCTCGAAGGGGTTCTATCTTTTTTGCTCAGTAGATCTTTTCTCTCTCACCTCCAGGCAGAAAATTGTGTTAATGCTTCACTAACACATGTCAGCCAAACTAAACGCTGCCCTGATGAAGCCGTGATTGGACAAAGAGGCTGTGAGGGGAAGACGAATGCGGGGCGAGCAAAAGCTCTTGACATTGGGTGCCTTTCAGAGCCCAGAAACAAACATGATGGGTGGAATCCGAAGCACTGGGGTCTCTTCAATCTGCAATCAGATTAATTAACATAGCGAATACTCCACCTTGTCAATCTAATCGGCATGTTGAAATTTAACAGTAAATGGTTTGGATACAATAAAAGGTTACAGATGCTTTATGGGAGTTATCTTACATTATGCCGAGCTAAGATTAGACATTTTTAGGATTTTGCATTTGCATGCATTTATTGCACTATTTAAATACACTCTTTTTTTTTACCTAAACTCATTGTGAATTCTTAGACTTTGTTCAGGCTTCACAACAAATGATAGATGAGAAGAAAATCCACTCTAAAAATGACTCATAAGCAGCAAGCAATTCAAAGCCTTGTCCATGCTTTCAAATCCCTCTCATATAGACAAGCGCACAGACATTCTTATAATACGTTTGACGTCCGTCTCGAGAGATCCAATCTGGTTTCCATGGATCTCAGCTGGTTTTGCTAGTTAGTGTTAAATTGGCCATGGTCTAGACACCAGCAGCAACTTAATGCAAATACACTTATTTAATATTCGGTCATGGTAGTTGATTGTGCATGAACTAATGTTATCAGATATAACTTTTGATTTTAATATGTTGTAAATTCTACAGAAAAAATATACAGTTTTATTTACATCAGAAAGTTCATTGCCCTTGCAGAATGGCATCCTTGTACTATATATCAGTTTTATAAAGAAAATTTTACTTGGATCAAAGTTATCCTTTTCAATCCATATACAAACCCATCATATTTCAGAACTTGTAATCTGTTATTAATATTTTGCATTGTTTGCCAACACTGTATATAAAGAGGTTCTCAATGTATGTGATATTGTAACATGATGGGAATACAGAGGGAATTAATCAATCACTGCATAATAATTACTAATTAATACTGGTGGTAAAAAATAACTTAATGGACTTTAGAAAAATAACAAAGTCTAGTAAGGTGCTGAAATGTCAGATTTAAATGTATAAATAAATGCTAAAAGTGACATTCTGACATTCTGTTTGCCAGATTAAAGCATCATAGGACATCAAATGTTACCGACAGTGGATGTTTATGGACCACCAACTAGAGGATTGGGTCCCCATAACATTTTGTTGGGATTAATGATGGAAGGATAGGGGCATCCATTGTGCCTTATTTTTTCTGTTTATTCAATCATAAAACAATCAGCCCCTGTGTTGTTGATACTCTGTCTTGTTCCAGAGAGGCCTTTTGGAAGTTTGTAGATTCTTGCTTCAGTTTAAAGATTAAAATTTGCCAGTTTCGGGGTTTTGTTTTTGACATGCTGTACTATACTTTTAATGTATTTGGGAAATTGCTTTCAACACTTTCAGCTTTAGTCTAGAGTTAAGCAACAAAAGGAGTGCAAAATTGCTACATGGACACAATGTGCATTTTACAGTGGCAACAAATCTAAAAATACTTTCAGGATTGAGTAGCACCAGGCAAGGTTAAATTATTCTGGCTTCTTAACAGCAAACAGAAGTGTGAAAGTGTGTTGTGCTGGATCACAGCCTCATACCCACATCATTATACTGGAGCAAGACCAGATTTGCATCACAATTACCATCAGCGAAACTTCTCACCTAAGCTTGAGGATAGCTTTGCTTACAGCCAGAAATCTGTATGCTGATGTTAACAACACATTTCTGACCAAAAACAGAAAACTTTTTATGCATTTTGGCTGTTTGTTTACATGACAACAGTGTTGTTTGGGGGTTCTGAAAGCACAAAGTTTTAAAACAGGTGCACGTTTTTTGAAAAAAGAAACTGTTATCGTTTCTGTGTAAAAATGCTAATCCGTGAAAACCACGTGTGTATTTATTTGACAACCATAACAACAATTCAGGCCAAAGGGACCGTGTTGTTCTGCTAAAGATACTGAGTTTATTAAAGAGCACCTATTTCATTGCTAAAAAACAACATTATTTTGTGTAATTGGTATAATACAATGTGTTCATGTGGTTTATGGTTAAAAAACATTAATTTCCACATACCATACATTTTTGTAGCTCCAGATAAACTGATATAAACTCACCCTGCTGAAAAAACCAGCATCAAACCAGCATGGACCAGCATGGGAATTATGCTGGTCTATGCTGGTTTAGCTGGTGGTCACAGCATACCAGCACCAAAACACAACATATGCTGGTATGACCAGCATGGGATGCTGGTGCTAATGCTGGTTTAGCTGGTGCTAATGCTGGTTTGGTGCTGGTTTAGCTGGTGCTAATGCTGGTGCTGATGCTGGTTTGATGCTGGTTTAGCTGGTGTTCACTAGAATACCAGCACCAAAACACAACATATGCTGGTCTTGCTGGTATGCTGGTTTTTTCAGCAGGGCATCGATCTGAAAAGCGTTCGTTGTGATTGGCCTGAATACCTCTGACATCATCCGGAAATGTGACGCTACTTACAATGTTCGAAAGATTTTGTTGCTAACAGGAGTGAGTCTGAATCGTCTGAATTATGATTATGTGAATTGCCCAGAAAGTAAACTGGTGCTTACAATCTATTGTATAACTTTTGTAATTCCCTTTACTACGGCATCTAAAAAAAAATCTGTTGCACATCTTCAGCTAGTTCAGAATGCCGCTGCTAAATTTCTTAAAGGAAAAATAAAATTTGACCACATTACCTCTATTTTACAATCATTGCACTGGCTACCGGTAAAAAACAGGATCAATTTTAAAATGACTTATATAAGTCACAAAATAATCTAGCACCACTCTATCTTTCCGAACTTCTTCACACCACAATTCCTCCCGTACGTTTACACATTGCGCTACTCTGTATTGTCTTATCATTAATTTATAATTTTTATTACTAATTACTCATTTAAATTATTTTATTAAGTTTTTTAGTTATGTTTTTATTTATGTATTTCTATTCTCTTTATAAATAATTTTTTTATTCATTACTGTACAGCACTTTGGTCAGCCTATGCTATGCTGTTTTTAAATGTACTCTATAAATAAATAAAAATAACTTGAAACGTACAATCCGTGTGTTTGTTGTAGTCCAAGAAAAGAGATTTCCATTGGAGACGATAACTCGCGTCATCGTTTACTTTGGGGTTTGTACCTTTTGCGTATCGTTAACATGTACTAATACACACTTACACACCAAAGGAAATGAAAAAACGTGAATCGTACAATAGGTGCTTTTTAACATTTCTACAACTTTATGGTCGCTTCATAGTCTAGTGTCACTTAAAATAGTATAAATGCTTGATGCCTTGCCATCTTGATTGTTTGTTTTCATCGCTCTGCAGAAGAATGTGCGCAGGTGCGTATTGTTTCTTTACAAAGTAACATCGCCAACTACTTGCCTGGAACCCATAATACAGCGCTTTTAGTTTTGCTGATCAATGTTACTCAGGATCGTTTTTACAAAGTTGTGGTTGACTCAAACAGTGATAACTTGAAAACCAAACAAAACCCAGCAAGCAATAGCTGTCATTTTAGCATCTAGGTTAAAGGTAGGGTAACTGATTGGATCCTGAAACATTTTTAGTTGTGCTCGTTAAAGTCTCCTCAAATCCTGATAGCAACCACTGTGTTAAGTTGTTAAAATGTATTTGTAGAAATTTATGTCATCTGTGAAAGAAAATTGAACCAAAAAATTTTCAACAAATCATAGATTTCGGTCCGAATGGACGTTTCCTTTTTTTCCCTCATACGTAAGCGTAATTTGAATGCCCACCACGCAGCGAGTCCACGCAGACACCATACGTCATCGGCACGTTCACGTGCACTCACCTCCTGTGCGCTCCAGCGAGAACAGCAAACCTACACAGGAGGCACAAAACTAAATGCATCTTTTATAACAACAACAGCAAAAACTGCCTGGATCAGCAAGAGCAAAAACCCAAATTAACATCTGTAACTTTACTGCTTTACCACGAGATGAAAACAGCTGCAGGACGGGTCTGAAAGCGTCGTTGCACTGTTTATTTTGTACGCGATATGTTTGTATTAAGATGGATTCAGATATTCTACTTTGATGAAACGTTGTGTTGCTTATTAAATTTGTGTTCGTTTACGGATTAGCGTAACAATATAGTTACTACGTCTACACAACCGAACGTGTGCTTAAACTAATTCTGATGTAAACCAGTTGTTTGGTTATTTTGGAAGTGTTATTCACTTTGTACTGCAAAGTTTTCTCACTGGTGAATGAGACATGAGATGTGAGTGTTCATGTGTTTTGGAAGATGCGTGACTTTGGATGGCGATTTGACTTGAGGGTGGGATCGGGATTTCATTGCTAGGCGGCTACCGTTAGCATTTTTCAAAATGTGTTACCCTACCTTTAACATATTGACCAGATACAAGAAAAAATAAAATTACATTTGGTATGTCAAAATATCATGTAAGCAAGGTCAACAGTGATTAAAAGCTGTTTGGTTTCATTTACTTTTTATATTTATTTATGGGCTGTGGTTAGACATCTATAATATTTTTACTCACAGCCCAAATGTTGCCTTGTTTAAGTCTAGACGTCTGGTCTGAGTTTGCAAAATTGCTTTCTGGGAATGAAAATGAAATAAAACTCAGATTAAATTACAAAGTAACACAGTTTTGTTTGTGCAGTCAGTATTGAGACTTAAGAAGAGGTCAATGTCAAACTGAGTTTCATCTTTGATCTAAAATGATATTAACAAAAAGCATATTCCACAAGTTAAAGTCTCTTTAGTTAACATCTGGCCTAATTAAAGTAAAGTAGACTTTACTTAATTTAGGTTAAACTGTATTTCCCTCTTCTTAACATTGTGAAGACTGGAAATTTACTGACTGGAAAATGTACTGTAACTGTTATTTAGAAATTTGACATTTAACAGAAGGTAAAGCAATGTTAAATGCCTGCTTTACAATTCCTGTTCACAGTTTCTACTAATTCTATTTTAGCAATTACCTTTAGCAATCTGTTGGGGGTTACAGGCTCATACTGTATGTAATGTCCACTGTTCTCTCTTTTGTGAATAAATGGACGCAACAGGACACTCGTGACTCTGAATGTGCATGCAGGTATGAGCTTCTGTGCATCTGAAGGACTGCAGGTAAGAGAGAGAGCAGAGATACAATTTCACACCTCATGCCTCGATAACAGGCCATCAAGACGCCCGTGGACAGACACAGAGCATCTGTGCTTCTCTCTGCGGTCATAACAGTCAAGCCTGCTGTCCACAAAATTACAGATCATCTTCAAGATTCAACTCAAATGCCCACCTCAGACCCATCCTTTTATTGTCCTACAGTGCGGTTTTTGTTATAAATCCTTGTCAATCACTGAAAGACCGATATCTGCTAAACTAAAAAAAATTTATAGTGTGCATTTGTGTGTGTGCCCTGCTGAAAAACACAGCATTGACCAGCGTCATTCCCATGCTGGCTTGGTGCTGGTTTAGATGGTGGTCACCAGCATAGCAGCATCAAAACACAACATATGCTGGTCTTGCTGGTATGACGCCTCAAGTTAAAACCCATGTATACATTGCATGTGCGACCAAAAATCTGCCAGTGACCTGATGACAAAATTTGCATTACGCGCACCCTCGCAGAGTCGTAAAAAGTGAACTATGCCTGAGACTACAGGATGGCTTTAATCTGATGTTCAGGTTCTTCCTGTGAATTATAACAGCGGTTGAAAGATCCTACAGTACGCATGGATGGACAAACCATATTATGCATAAATTGCAGTATTTATTTTGTTGTGATTGCTACTAAGAGGACTAATAATGAAAGAATATTAGATTGTGTGACAGAGTTGATAAGTTATTGTGAGACAGAAAGCACAATTATTTTAAACCCACAAGCTTGTGTGACTACTGTATCATAGCAAGTGACAAATAAAATGATTTTTGTTGCTTTTTCAAATGGTAATGGCAAGTTGTGGACACATCTTTTTGTTCCATCTCCACAGAACTGAACACAAACATTATTTCTGAGTATCTATTTTCTTCTTTTTCTCAACTCAAGGGCTCAAAATGCCTGAGTGCAGATATCACTGGATTTTATACTGATTGTGGTACTCATATCTTTCTTTCAGATTGTAAGAAGGCAACATGTTGCACAGGGAAAATCCTTGTATTTCAATTAGGAACTAGGAAAGAAGCCTAAGTTCTAAGGAAATATCCTCATGCACAATTCAAGCAACTCATTAAAGAGTTTCAGCCCTTGAAATGTTCTCATTTCCTCTGCGTTCTGATTCTGTGTCATTCACGCAGACCCAAGAAGTCATTTTCCTTTCTCCTCATTTATAATGGGCTTTCGCTGTTCTACACAATATCTTGTTTGGTTAATGTCTGAATATAATGGGTCAGATTAATCTTGTTTACACAAGATAAACGTGTCTTTCTGTTTTGTAAAAAAAAGACATTGTTATTGTATCCTCAGGTGTGATTGTTACATTAATAAATGTGTCCAGGTTTAAATGATTGACAGCTTATTAAGTAAGAATATGGCACAACAGCTCTTTTTAATTAAAATGGTGGTGTAAAAGGTTGGGTAAAGGGCTCATATGAATATTTTCTAAAAATCTTACTTGTTTCTGTACTTCAAAGGGCATATACAGTCAATGACATGATCACTATTGTATAAAAAATTCTGGGTATTTTTTGTAAAAAAGCATCAAATAAATGTAAAACTACAGTGTGTTACAGTCCTGTTCTGTTTGCCTGTATGGCCCTGTCCCAAATGGCACACTCCCGACTTTTTGACTTCCTCACACACTTTGATGGCATCATGTAATGCAAACTTAAAGGAAAAGTATGTAGGATTGTGACCAAAGTGGTATTGCAATTACAAAACCTGTGGCTCAAACTGGTACTGCAATCACACAGCTGGTGGCCAATACACAAAATGACAACATAAACATCAGTTGAGGGCTGCAACTCCACTTTTTAAATGACAATATCCTGGCCAGACCACTGTTGTGAGTGATATAAGTATTTGAAATGAAAATGATTTCTTAATGTCTAGTGACATATCAGGGCCATTTTATAATTAATTGATATACATTTCTTACATACTGTTCTTTTAAGGTACGCGAGTCCACGAGGGCGCACCTGAGTCGTATTTTGGGACAAACTCAAGCGTCATGCCGGAAATAGAAAGATAAGTTGCCCATCAGTGCGAACTCCTCCCATCCGTCATCTGATTGGTCTAATTTCTCTTTTGCAAGGACTTCTGAGTTGGTAAAGTGCGTGAAGCCTGCAGCAGTGCGGGCTTTGCTGAAAACCTCATCAAGAGTGCGCTGATGGGGGGCGCTGATGAGCACACTTTAGAGGGTAAAAATAACAGATGGGACACCCTACAGACTCATAGACAAAGTGAGTACGCGCCATTTAAGGCCACAAGACGGAATGTCCACGTGAAGTGTGTCATTTGGGACAGGGACAGATAGGACAACCTATGGACTCATAGACTAAGCAAATACTCACAATTTAAGGCCACAAGACCGAAAGTCCATGTGAAGTGCGTCATTTGGGACATGGCCAGACAACCTACGTACTCTTAGACTAAGCGAATACGCGCAATTTAAGGCCACGAGACCGAAAATCCACATGGATTGTGCCAATTGGGACAGGGCCAATGTATCCCTTTTTCTTCCAAGTCATCTTCCTTTGGACTCCATCATTCACTCTCCTGCACCTGCTCCTTGTCAGTCGTCATCCACACCTGCCACTCATCACCTTCTTCAGATCTTCATTATATAAGTCCATTGAGTTTACCTTAGTCTTCATCTGTTCTCATCTTTGCATTGTGTGTGATTATTTGGTTAATGTTAGCTTATTGTATCTACTAGTGATGCAAAGTCCGATTCATTTTCGCGAACCGGCTCTTTTCGGACAGTTCGGCTCATTGAACCGGTTCAAAAACTGGTTCCTGACGTCATCAAGAAATTACATTACTACGCATTTATTGTATCAATGAAACATTCAAATAAAGTCGTTTGTGTCAACACATTAAAACATTTAAATAAAAAGTTGTTTTTGTGAAGGCATAGCTGATTTATTGCCTTGCATTCACAAGTTAGTAATGTTTGTGGTCACAGTTTAAATCGCGGATCATAGATAATAAATAAATAGTAAATGCCAGATATAATTGACCAGTTTTGACAAGCCTACAACTTGAATAAGATTCCTAAAAGACACTGATGCACAATTGCGGATTTGTGTAATAATAAATAAACTTGTGTGTTAAACTCATTGGTCTTCCTTAAACAACTACAATGATTTGCATGCAAAATAAATCGTATCAAAACTAAAGCTTTCTAATAAAAGAAACATATCAAGAAACTAATAAAACAAAAAAACTTCGCGTATCAGGCTCGTTCAAATCCTCGGTGATTCACACGCAGTGTCAGCAACTATTCCGTCAGAATCGTCGGCAATTCTCGCCTCGGCAATCATCGACAAACTTCGTTCGGGTCTTTACGAGTCCGACGTGCTATTTCGGCTGTGCGTCCTGCGTCACCAACCCGGAACCTATGCCCAAAACTAAAGTTCGATTCAGTTCGATTTGCGAACCGGCTCGACCGGTTACTTCCTGAGAACCGGCTCAAAAGAACGATTCGTTCAAGAACCTAACATCACTAGTATCTACCTGTGATTCTTTATATACCGTCGTACATGTCTTCATCCTACACACCCATCCTGTGACACAGAGTGTAGGTGTGAAACTTTGTCATCAATTTAAAGCGTTTTATATCTCAGTTTATCACCACATAAAGACATTATGCCTTTATTTATCAGTATTTAATATATCTAATATTTTACAAATTAAAAGAAAAGCTGAAGCATTGGAACAGGGAATGTAAGGGCATAGTCATTTAAAAATGTGGTGAAGGTAATTTCTGGAACAATATAAAGGAATATTATACTCCAAAAACACATTGTAAAAAAATAGTTTTTTGCTTCTCACAACTTACGGGTTCACTAACGGGGCAAAATTCTGCAATGCACTTTCCTTTATAAGAATAAAGGCAGCAGGTATTCAATCCAAACAAATCCTCCTGTATGCTATATGAGTATGTGCTGAACCATGCAGATCTGAATAAAGATCACTTGCACAACCCTCTGTGAACTTAATCAAATAAAGATGTTATCCCACTAAGTTTTATACAGTATGTACGATATGCATCTTGTAGACACTTATCCAAAGAGTCTCACGTTGCATTCAATGTATATTTGATCAGTATACTGTATGTGCTCCACGGGACAGTAATGTAAAGCTCTATCAGTTGAGCTATAGGAAGATAGTCATTATAATATTTATGGACATGAAAATGAAAAGGAATGATTGTGTTATAAAGTTCTGCAGCTGAATTAATACCTACACAGCAAAGTCACGAGTGTTAAATGTACGCTGCTGGTGTATAGGTATACACACCAGCATATATATATATATATATATATATATATATATATATATATATATATATATATATATATATATATATATATATATATATATATATATATATATATATATATATATATATATATATATATACAGTAGCATGTACAGATCTGATGGTACTCACATAAACACCAGCAGTGTGCATTTAACACCAGTGCTGTGTATATGCAATATATGAGAGTGTTTTAGGAACATTAGGAAGCAGACAGACTGTTATTAAGCTTTAATACTCACATAACAAACAGTGCCTCAGATAAACTCTTTCACCGCCAGCGTTTTAAAAAAAGTTGCCAGCCAGCGCCAGCATTTTTCATGATTTTCACAATAGTTTAATGTCTTGCAGAAAATGTTCTTCTTTAAATATATAAACATACAATATACCAAATGAAAGAACAGACCCTCTGCTTTCAAAAAAAAAAAAAACGTTTCATCCTACCTTCAGTAGTTCTTTTTTAATCAGCTTTTGAATATGGGTAGGTTTCTGCAAAAACACCACATTTTGAGCAAAAAGCAGAGATAATTCCATTTTTGTGACGGACTTTTCATAGAGATCCCATTCAGAGCGATCTTTAAAACAGACACGGACATGCAGCAGCTTGCCATAGGGCAATACTTCCGGGTTTAAAAAGTTGCGGAAGGGCGCCACCTAGTGGATAATAGCGGTATTGTGGAAAGACGGAAAAACTCGTCATTGGCGGGGAAGCGTTTTCTCTTGATTGACGAGATATCTCGTCAATGGCGGGGAAAGAGTTAACTGATAAAAAAAGTGGCTAAACCCATTTTTCGTAAATATCTCCATTTTGATTGCAGTTTCTCTATGATTCACTGCTCTGCTTGTTTACATGATATTATGAGAAACATGTCTGAGAATTCTGGTCTTACAGTATGTCAAATACAAAGTAAAAACTTTACACTCGGTTTTTAAAGGGTGATTTAATTCATCCATATAAAACTGAGATTACAAAAAAATATGTTTATGCTAATGTTTACACAGAGAGATTATTGCACATGTTTGATCTTTAATGCTTAGTTTGATCATTCATGCTTAATTTAAGGAAACCATTTAGGGCAAATAATATCCCTCTGCTTATTACTACTAGGTCATTGCATTTGGAATGTATTTGTGATGTATGAATACTTAAAAGTAATATTTACGTCAGAAAATATGACTGAAAACATGTCATTGTTATGAGTAAGAAACGCCAATGCCCGCGATTTTAATATTTATGAATATTAATAACTTACGTACAAATTTGTACGATTGTAAAGCTGTAAATATGTAAATAATTTACGTATTAGTCCTGTCAAAACATTGATATTAGACTTTTCAGTGTGTTTTAAACGTAAGTAAATGTACGTATTGTACAACCACACTGAAACATAAAAATACACACGTATTCTCATGAGATCACGTTGTGTTTTCACACTGCACAGCGATGTGGTTTCACACAGCATGACTTTACCATAGGAAGAATCGCCGACAACTTGGTCCCGGTCCGCAAACTACGTCTCACAGCCAAACGCACGCGAGAAGTGACAAGGAAACAACGCGAGGTCGCACGTGCGAGACCGGAGTTCTAACGTGACACTGCAGATTATTATTATTAAAAATGGTAGCCCGCAAGAAGCTTGCCATAACTGCATGTGTGCTCATTCGTTCGAAAAAAAAGAAGCCCTTTTCTTAACCAAATCCATGCTTGCTGATATTATGGGCTGTAACTTCATTACTCCTCCCTGAACTTCCAGCTGCCCTGTATGTTGCTCTCTCATTGGCTGTAGGTCATCGCCAATGTTATTTTCAGTCAAAACACATTTCACACGGCATGATTTTGAATCGCCGACAGGTCCAGATATTTAGAATGCCAAATATCTCACGGGTGTCGGCGACTCGTATGCAATTCTCTCCGATCGTGTTTGATCATTCACACTGTGATTGTCACTCACGTGCACGAGCACCGATTTGCCTGTGATTTCGGGCATTAGTCTGCGATTTCTTAAAACCTGTCGGCGAGTCAAAATCAGGGCTAAAATCGTGCAGTCTGAACTTGGCATAACAGGACTAGACTAAACAGTGAACTAGAAAATTACATGCAACAACTATAACAAAAAACTTCACTTGACTCTAAACTAGACAGGATAACTTACGGGCAAGACACAAACCAAACAACCGTATACAGAACAAAGAGCACAAGGACTTTAAATAGGGAGAACTAATGAGGGGAACAGGTGACAATGATTAAACAAAGACAAGAGGATGACAAGGGAGTGGGGTAAAAGTGAACGTGCCCTGCGTCCCAAACCGCATACTTCCATACTATATAATAGGCAGTGTTGGGGAAGTTACTTTAAAAAAGTAGTGTTTGCTCGTTACTCGTTACTTTTTAAAAAAGTAATCCATTACTTTACTTAGTTACCGCCTTTGGAAAGTAATTTTTACGTTACTCGTTACTTTTACGTTACTTTTATGTTGCCTGACTTTGGGCAGAACCCAATATCTGTTTCTAAATATGTAGGCCTAAATAAAGTTATACTGTGGAGGACATAACCGGTATTTCTTTTGTACTCTTTATTATAAAAAAGTATCAATACGTTCCTTAGGAACAACATGGTAACCTCAAAATGAGTCATATGTCTCAAAATAAATTTATCTGAAAGTCTGTTTCTTCTGGGGTTAAGCACAAGACCTACCAAGCTGAACAGCCTTTCCACTGGTGCACTGGATGGTGGGGCAGTGTTGTATTTCATGAACACAGCTTTCACTTGGGGGAAACGGTTGAGAACTTCTAACTCTAAGCCCGATTTCATGTACTCAAGTTAGTACCTCCGAGTCTGCACTAAAGGCCATTGCATCATCCTCCTCCTCATCATCAAAAGAAAAAAAGTCCTTCTCATTGGCGCTGTTTTGTCTCATTGCCTGATTTTAATAAATAAGAAATAAATTAAAGAAAACGATTCAGTTTCATATTTATGTTTAAATGAAATATTTTTTTTTAAACATAAATATAAAACTAAATCGTTTTCTTTTATTTATTTCTTATTTATTAAATTCAAGCAATTGGTTGATAAAACATTGATTAAAATTAAGATACAATTAATACAAAACGAAATTCACTTCAAACGGAGTGGGTAGACATGATTTTGACCACTTTATTAAGTTTGTTTTCGTAGAAACCTTTCTCTAAAGTGAATTTCGTTTTGTATTAATTTTATCTTAATTTCAATCAATGTTTTATCAACCAATTGCTTGAATTTAATAAATAAGAAATAAATAAAAGAAAACGATTTAGTTTTATATTTATGTTTAAAAAAATTTATTTCATTTAAACATAAATATGAAACTGAATCGTTCTCTTTAATTTATTTCTTATTTATTAAAATCAGGCAATTGGTTGATAAAACATTGATTAAAATTAAGATGCCTCCATCCCTCAAAAGTTAGCATCAGCTGCTTCTCGCTTGCCATTATTTCTTTGCAGACTGATACGAGCCTCTGTCATGTGTGTGGACCTTGTGACTATTGCGCAAGCGCGCAGATGGCAGTGTCGCTGTCAAATCTAACCAAAAATAACGTTGCGCTGAATTGGAAAATTAACTACGTTACGTTACCAAATTTTCAGTAGTAACGCGTTACACTACTTTTTTCACAAAAGCGTTACACACAACACTGATAATAGGCGAAAAGCACTACTTTTCGTACTCTTTGCCTACTATATAGTATGGAAGTAGGTGGTTTGGGACGCAGTGGTGGTCTAATATAACAATACTGAGACCATGCGTTCCCACACAAAACATTGCACTGTCAGAACCCTGCCATACTGAACTAGATAATAATACTAAACAAGACTCTTTGCAGGATCCTGACATTTGCTTACCAACACAGTGTTGTCCTGTCCATGGATTTCCTGCAGAATTGGACTACTTAACTGTTACTGAACTGTAGTTTTATTTTCTGCATGTTAAATCAGTCAGCTGTCTGCTGTTTATCAGCTGTCAATCTTAGAGTTGATTTTATTTATTATGGCGGTATCTTTGGACTGGTTTTGACTGGCCATTGGGCTGCTTAGGTTGACAGATCTGGCAACCTGCATGTTCCATTATGACAGACCGACAAAACGCGGCACAAGAAAATAAAGTCAAAACAAAGACATTTTCGTGAACAGCTACAGTATGAAGAAAAAAAACATCTGGATCAAGAAATAGTTAGAAGCAGACTCCATGTGATTTGGATGAGGTGTGGCTTTGAAAAGCACTCCGAAGGGAGGGATCGTTGATATGCCTTCAAAATTGCCTTTCCCTACCTTTAATATTTCAGTGCTGCTTATTTAAAAGTTATGAATGCACTGCTTATAATCAGGTTAATAAAAACTTATTTGAGTTAAGCTGTTTTTCATCAACTCAAGTGTTTAATTTTCAAACTTAAAATTGAGTTAACTTAAAAAAAAAAAAACTGTACTCAGACATCAATGAGTCATCTAGGCTGAGTCACCTTATTTTGAGTGAATCATTCACTAATAAACAACCATTCTGCTGAGGCTCTCAAACCAAGGAAGAAGATATTATTATGAAGAGCTGGATAAAAGCTGACAGTTTCTTTCAAAATGTAGCATAAGAAGAGACTGTTACATTTAGACATGCAGAATAAGCCATCATTTTATTAACTTCTCTGATTGACATCTGTCCAATATATTAGACATCCTGTCTATCTACTCTTAGCTTTGTGACGTTACCGGTGTCATTTTAACCTCGCTGGCATTACATCTAGAGTGAAGTGATTTGCAGAGACAATATAGAAACAGCATACCTTAATCTGTTACTGAAACAGATAAAGATCTTGATGGTATCAGTAAATATTTGTTGAATGTCATAGTATTCAAAGGTCAAGACCAGGACAGGTACAACTTTAAGAAGCAATCATAGAGTACACATGTTGCCAGGTAACTGACACAGTAGATGTAATCAACATCTGGTGATATGCACTAATGAGCTATAGGGTCATATCACCATGCATTATGAATATGACATAACAGGGAATAAAGAACATATTTTATTATTCATTTGTGAAATCTTACATTCATTTTGCCCTTGATAAACATGATGGAAAGAGCGTTTTACTTTTTACAATCACGACTAAGTGATAGTGTCCTGCTTGCACCTTGTTCTTAACCCTGACTTACTCAGTTTAGCCATTATATGTCTTGAATTCAGTTTTTAATTGAAATCTCTGTGCATCACAAACATTCAACTGCTCCCTCAAATCATTCATTTCGAGAAGTGTCTCCTTACTTAAAAGGCAAACCTATTACAGCTTGTTTAAAAGATCTGCACATGGTGGACAAAACCTTTAAAAGGCAATAAAAAAATGTCTAAAGGGTGATGCTCCTAAAGAAATAATTTTTAGTTGCCACCAAAAGGAATTTGCCAAGTTTACTTACAAGAAACGTATAGTCAGAGATGCACATTATTGGGAGAAAATCATTATTTGTTAAAAAAAAAGTAAAATTAAATTGACACATTCTCAACAAAGCTGAAAGCTGAAGTTAGGGAAACTACAGAATAACTTGGGATTTTTAGAGGTCAAAGGCATTATACCATATGGGTATTTGTTGTTTAATGTTAAGATGTTTTATCGGTCTTTGTCTCAAGAGGTAAAATGACCAGGGGTCTCATTTATAAAACTGTGCGTAGGATCCTTATTAAAGGCCTACGTATGCACAAAAGCCAAAAATGGCATACGCCAAAAAATATGAGGACTTATAAAACAAAGCAATGTTTCCTTTCTTAATCACAGATCACCTGCAAGTGTGCGTACTGTAAGTGAATCATCCACAGATCCAGTTTGTTTTTTTTATAGATCACAACCTTTACCAGTCCTGTTTTGCATGCTTTATAAATGAGACCCCAGGTGAGTAAGTGGAGTAACTTTGCATTAATGTAAAGTAAATAAAGCCTAAAAGACGTTTTGCTTAGACAGTTAAATTAGTATTTTTTTTGTCATAAAATTACACAATACTAATCTTGTTTGCCTGTCAGCATCTTAAAATCAAAAGCATAAAAGTTTTTCTTTGTAAAACAACAAAAAAGAAAGAATACAAAAAGCATATGATATGCCAATTAACACTAAATTGAAAGTCAGGGGAGAGCATGGATAATTGTAGCACTTTTTTTTGCTCATTCATTTTAGAAAATGTTTAGCCTAAAGCATCAAACATTTACTTCAAGCATCTTTGTCAGTGTCGATTCAATTTACAACATAATTGTGTCATACGATTAAACTAGAAGTACACAAAGGCTGTGGTTGCATTTTAAACAACTAGGCTGCAAACATGCATAACAATCAGATCATGATGAAAAGATATTTGTACTGAGTAAAAATCATTTCTTAAAGGTATGTAACAGACGACAAACAAAATTCCATTACTGGGAAGTACATAAAAACATGTCCGTGCCCTACTATGAATCATACGGTAAGTCTATAATAATGTTTTACATAAACATATATAGTGATGGATCAGCCTCAAACCTTCTTTTAAAGCAGTTTTCCATGTGAGTAGTATAATGGGTGAATGTTTATAATATTTATACTGCCTGTGTCAGTCAGGGGCGGCGTTTGCGTATGGCAGGGTATGGCAGTTGCCATACCCTAGCATTCAGACAAAACACCAGAAATCAACAGGCTATAATGAAGCTCCTTAAAAATAATTGTAAATATTTTCAGTAGAACATATCTGAACATTGGTACATCACTAATATGGATAATTTACGCGTGTGCTCGACTTCATGCTATAATACAGGAACCGACATGTGGATGACGTCAACGTGCCGCGAGAGCGGTTTGAAAGCAAACTCTTCCGATGATTTCTCGCCTCACCCTCGCGGTACTTTGATGTCATCAACCTGTCGTTCTTGCAGCGCAGCTTGAATTGTGCAGAAGGTTTCATGATGACCGCTGTTGTTATAATCTTTATTTTCGCAAGTAAACTCCTTTTTTTGTTTTAACATTCAAACAGACTCGTGGTTCTCCCCCACACTCACGCAATGCATATTGCATACATTATTCCAGAAGTAATTTTTGTTCTCTGTGGATAAATAAAAATGTTCTCTTACACTGGGAAATTGTAGCGCAGTCGAAGTGAATTGTATTAATTATTTGCGCGCGTTTTTGAATATGGCTACTTGTGGAATAAAAACTGCACGACGACAAAAGGTAAGACTTGTTTTTGCATTTAGCCCTGTTTTACTAAAAGTTTTATGTAGTGTTTTAGTCTTAGTTGGTTAGCTGGCTGGGTTAACTACGTGTGCTCTATCACATCATTAAACGTCTTTATTGTGTTTTTATAAGTGTTTATTGGCGGCTGTCATGACAAGATTTGTGAAGGGATGTTACAGTATGTTTTGATATTATCTTGTTTTAGTTTATATGTTGCTGGAGTTGAACTTAGTTAAGAATGTTAACATTCGAAAAGCATTTTAAACAACCATGATTTCTATTTTAGTTTTTCATTTGTATTGCTTCCGTATTGTTGTCAGTAAGTGTACATCCGTGCAATCATAGTATGATTTTATACAGGTTGGTGGAGTATGTACACATATGGATATAATGTGGTTTCATAGATTCGTTATTTGAATGGCCTTCTTGTACGAATAATTTTTGCCATACCCTAGGTTTTCGTGAAACGCCGCCACTGGTGTCAGTGTACTGTTTAAAGTACTGTATACTTCTTTGTAATGTGACTTGGTCTGTCAAGCATTTATTTCTTAGCAGTTTCTTATTTTGCAATGCTTTGTTGCATGTCCTTGGGTTTTGCAAGAGTGCTTTACGAATAAAAAGCAAAATGATTCACATTTGCAGTTCATTAAACATATACCGTTCAAGAGCAGTATAAGAAAGGTAATATTTGTATAGTTATAGAACTTCTGTGAAAAGCTAATATACTTTATCCACTTAGATCGGTATGACAATAGCAAAAACGCACTTACTAATATCTTCCTTTTTACCTAGGAGCTATGAAAGCACCTAATGTAGACTCACAGACGGTGCAAGCAATTTAAGACATATGTCACATAGATTTTTTTTGGATTATGTGACATTTTCCTTGTTGCTGCAGCCATGTATATTTAAAGGCAGAAAATAGGGCTGACTCGATTCATTTGTCGCCTTTCTGATAGTGTGTAACGTTGTTTCCCTTGTGCTTGACTGGCCCCTGAACGATTCTCCCCCCGGCACCACGGGCCTTTATTAGAACTCTATCGGTGCTTTTAATGTGAAAATGCAATAAAGTCATTTCACGCCGCGTTGAGCAACCTCCTTGTGTTATTGCGGCCCCATGTGTTATTTCAGGCCCTTTGTGACTTTCTTGTGGGTGGAGGATGATGATGGGGGGGGGGTGCTTTCTCTCCTCTGAGTTGCCCATCTTTGGTGAGGTAAAGTTGTAATGTAAAGATGTGAGGTAATGTTTGCACAATTAAGAAAAACCCAAAGAAATCTGCTTAAACTTTACATCGACCTTGATAGCTAAATGTACATTAATCAAGTGCTCTCAATGAACTAAAGCTTCATTACACACAAAAGATCCTGGAATGCTACGTGCAGAATAGACCTTGTGTAGTAACCCTCAAATGTGCTCCCTGTAGTCGATCATTTTATCACCTTGAGCGTCATAATAGCACATGTAAAAGTTTTTTTCTGTATCTGTAATTTCTTGTAAGTAACTCTACGCCCTTGCCTTATTTATTATAGGCAGATCAATGAATATGCAAATTAGTCCCTCTTTCACACCATGTCATAGATGCTACATTTGGCATTTTCAGACACATAACTGATAAGTCCAGGTTCATACAATGCATACGTGAAATGTGCGTTCACAGCACTCATTTTTTAGGAATAGGTTACATGTTTTTTGACATAGGAAACCGAGGCAATTTTAAACCCCAAGAATGGGAAAACTCCAATTTATTTTGCAGAAAAAACTCAGCAATGGTGCACATGGTTTGTCTTAAAGCATATTAAAAACAACACATAAACATATAAACAACAATAAAACTTATTTCACTGCTGCATTTGTCTTTTCAAAATTACCCTCAAAACTTTTCAGACAATGAATGGCACCTCTATTTGTCCTTGTTTTGTCATGGATGCCTTGCTAGAGAAGTGCTCTCCTAAGGAAGTTCATCCAGTTATGCAGCAATAAGAAATGCATTATACTCTATTAAGCGTGACTGGGGGCATGCAAACATTATATGTCATCTCTACCGCTTCACTTCTGTGATTTTGGATGGATGGCCTGTTGGGAAGACTGGGGAGCTTGCACTGGGGTTCGGTGTACTGGTGAAAACTGCTTTTATGCCAAACAAACCAAACTATGACATCAGATGGACTCACAGCAAATTCTTTATTTTGACAGTTTCCTAAAAACACAAAACTCCAGTGAAGAAATGTTTTATCTGTTTTTGGCATCTAAACAGAGCACAGCCACAACATGCTCATTTCCTCCTCAAAGACTCTGTCCTCCAGATTTAAGATTGTGGAGATTGTGTGATTGATGTTAGTTGCATTCAGCACTTTCATACATCAAGGCATTTCGCATAATTTGATAACTAATAAATATTGTTGTGCTCTACATGCTTTAGAATGGACATGCTGCATTATGTAACACATACAAGGAGAAGGAAAAACTAAATGAACATTATTCCGCAAAGCTTTTCAAAATAATTAACTGTTCAAAATATATCCACTGTGGTGTGAAAAAGTGTTGGCGCCCTTCCAGATTTCTTATGTTATTGCAGATTGTCACACTTTAATGTTTCAGATCATCAAACAAATTAAAATATAAGTCAAAATAACGCAAGTGAATGCAACATGAAGATTTCAATTAAAAAAATATATTATTAAGGAAAAACAAAATGGCCATATATGGCCCGGTGTAAAAAAGTGTTTGTCCCCTGTTAAAACATAACTGTGTTTTATGACACCTGAGTTCAGTTTCTCTAACCACACCCAGATCGGATTACTGCCACACCTCTTCGCAAACAAGAAATCACTTAAATAGGACCTGCCTGATAAAGTGAAGTAGACCAAAGATCCTCGAAAGCTACACATAATGCAGAGATCCAAAGATATTTAGAAAGAAATGAGAAAAAAAGTAATTTGAGATCTATCAATCTGGAAACGGTTATACCATTTGTAAAGCTTTGGGACTTCAGCAAACCACAGTAAGAGCCTTTATCCACAAACAGAGAAAACATGGAACAATGGATAACCTTCCCAGGAATGGCCAGCTGACCAAAATTACCACAAGAGCACAGCGACGACTTATCCAAGAGGTAACAAAAGAACTGCTGGCCTCACATGCCTCAGTGTTTATGACTCACCATAAGCACAAATGACCTGCATGGCAGAGTTCCAAGACGAAAACCGCTGCAGTCCAAAAAGAACATAAAAGCTCATATCAGTTTTGCCAGAAAACATCTTGATGATCCCCAAGACTTTTGGGAAAATACTCTGTGGACTGATGAGATAAAAGTTGAACTTTTTGGAAGGTGTGTCCTATTACATCTGGTGTAAAAGTAACACCCCATTTCAGAAAAATAACATCATACCAACTGTGAAATATGGTGGTGGTATTGCAATGATCTGTGGCTGTTTTGCTGCTTCAGGACCTGGAAGACTTGCCAAACAACCCTGAAGAAGAATTTCCCTTTTATGACAGCTGAATTGAACTTGGGTTCTGCAGCAGGACAATGATCCAAAACACACCAACAAGTCCACCTCTGAATGGCTGAAGAAAAACAAAATAAAGACTTTGGAGTGGCCAAGTCAAAGTCCTGATCTCAATCCTACTGAGATGCTGTGGCATAACCTTAAAAGAAAGGTTCATGCTTAAAACCCTCCAATATGGCTGAATTACAACAATTCTGAAAATACCAAAATTCCTCCACAGTGCTATAATAGACTCATTGCAAGTTTGTTGCTGCTAAGGGTCG
This sequence comes from Paramisgurnus dabryanus, assembly GCF_030506205.2. Lineage (NCBI taxonomy): Eukaryota > Metazoa > Chordata > Actinopteri > Cypriniformes > Cobitidae > Paramisgurnus > Paramisgurnus dabryanus. The sequence goes on along the minus strand of NC_133355.1, from coordinate 19,269,438 downwards.
CCCAACCAGGTATTAAGTTTAGGGGGCAAACGCTTTTTCACAAAGGGCCATGTAGTTTTGGGTTTAGCTTTCCCTTAATAATAAAAACCTTCATTTAAAAACTGCATGTTGTGTTCACTTGTTATCCTTGACCAATATTTAAATTTGTTTGGTGATCTGAAACATTAAAGTGTGACAAATATGTAATATGAGGGGGGCAACACTTTTTCACACCACTGTATTATTGCAAACTTTATAGCAAAATGATTTTTGAAATTAAAGTCTACTTCATTGCATAGTGCAATTTTAAACATTGTATGGACATTATATAATGTGACATTTGAGAGGTCCTCACCTGATTTAGTGTTGAGCAGATTTTAACGATGTTAAAATCGTTAAGTCAATAATGTTGACATCTCATAGCAACTAGTACAGTTACAAAAACATACATTGCCTATGCTAGCTTTTTGACTACTGTTTGAACAGGGACAAATGGCACTGAACACAGTTTGAAAGTTGTAAAGGGATTGAAAGGCTAAATAGCAGCAATACCTCTTATTTAAGGGTGCACCATATTTTATTGGAATGAAGCAAAAAAATTAAAGACTCCAGAGTACAGATACTTAAAACAAATAGAAATAAATGTTTTTACTGTAAACTGTAGAAAACAAAAAAGGACAGCAAATGATCTTCGGCGAACAATAAGGGTGCACCAGAAGTGCACATTGAAAATATATGTTATCATTACTGTATATGTCCATGAGCATGTCAACGTGTGGTTCAGCTTTACTGTCTAAGCACCAACCAAACATTTTCATGGGGCACCATTAGCTACATCATACTTTTTACACATTACATTTTATACAGTAGGCATAACCCATTACTGGATGTCATTATTGGAATACATGTTTTATTGATTTTTACTCTCTGTGTGTGCTAAATTGAAAACAGGGACCTGAAAAACAAGCCACTATATCCAATTTGATGAAATTGCTCCATTTGGCCATTCAACTGTGACTGTCAGAACTGATTTCAAAATTCTTAAATTATATGCATAACTTTTAATAGTTTATGAGATTCGTACATTTCTATTGTCTGTTTCAAACGATTCACATGAGACTGAAACTCATTGGAAATCATTGGACCTAAGTTGAAGTTTAATGCATCAAAAACTTTCACAGGGAAGCCAAAGTACAACCAAATATACAGAAAATCATTCCATTTTAATTGACTCGATTGTCATTTTAGTTCCTGTTTGAACTCTATCCTCATATGATTCTTGGATATCAAGTCCGCTGAGACATTTTAATGAACACTGTTCTCATTTCTTTTCTCATGTACGGTATTTTAGTGTCTGCGTTCTTTCTTACACTTTACCTTACCTTACCTTTACCCTAAATTTATTGTTTTTATGCTTATAAAACAAAGTGTACGTTTCATCTTCTTCAGAAGACATTAAGCTTCCTTCAAATTGCCAATGTTATTGTCCTTGTGATTGTTGTTTGTAATTTAATCACTGTAATGAAAACCTTGACCACCCATAAATTAAAGAGTGGAAAAGATGTCCAAGATGAAATAAATTGAATAGACTTTAATCATCTTTCATTATTGAATGGCCTTGATTGGGAATGATGTTGAGTGAGAAAGTGAATGACAGCAGAGTTGAGGGGTTGAAAGCATCTGGAGAGAGAGCCTGAAGTTCACATCAGTATCGTATCATGGCAACAGAAACAGACGGAGATAGGGTGGAAGACGTGGGTGTCAAGAAAAGGCTGTGCTTTTCACCGAGCCTGGATTTAGTCAGCGCAGAGAGACTTTGACAGATAGACGGATTGATGGTCAAAACGCACACGCACCCTCATTCGCATTCAATGCAAAACAAACTGCATGATCGACTCACATAATGAACTGTGAATCACTGTCTGTCCTGACCATCACAAATTCCCACCAACATTCTTAAAAAAACATTGACATAAAGAATAAGGAAAAAATATGTTCACCTTTGAAACCACTTTGCGGTTCATTGGAATACATTTACAATTGTAACATAAAGGGCCCTATCTTGCACCCAGCGCAATTGACTTTGTCAGTGACGCATGTATCATTCGTATTTTGCACCGGCCCACAGCAGGTTTTTCCCTCCATAGACGCACATCGGCAAACTAGGGAATGAACTTGCGCTCCCTGGGCGGTTCAGCGTAAAAAAAGAGGCGTGTTCCGGCGCAAACCATCCCTGATGCTATTTTACAGTTTCAAAAACAATTGCTCCACTGACTAGAAAAAACTAGTCTAAAGTCAGTGGCGCGTTGCGCGTTGTTCATTATGCTATTTTAAGGGCGCATGCTTGACCATAATGTATAGCGTGCACAACGTGCACACACTTTGCTTATCTAATCTACACAGATGCAACAGTTATTTTTTGCAAATCATAAATTGTTACAAAAAATATTAACACATGAGATAAGGGAAATCATTGTGGTAAGCATTGTGTAGTTTTTATTTATTGTGTGGCTGCGTTAAAAAAAATATCATGCAAATAACGATTAAAATATTTTCATTAGTTTGTTGTGTGGCTGTATTACGTTTATTTTATGTAAATAATTATTAAAATGTTTTCATAAAAACCTTAATGTATGGGAACTGGATTTGTAAGTGTACTTTGGGGTTGGACTGCTTGCGTTTCTTGGCTTTCAGCAGTGAGGGTGGACGCAGCAATGTCCTCTGCTGGCGTCTGTGTAGAGGCAGATCCACCTCACGTTACACGGCGTGGCCGATTTATGCTGGCAATCTTGGGATTCCCCCGTCTCCTGACATCATTGTAGCGCTTGCGGCGCAACGTCCTGGGGATGCCAGCTGAAGAGACAATTGCGGCTATTTCCTCCCACGCCTGTTTAACTGACGCTGATTTGGGTGGATTTCTCCCATCCCCATACAAAACAACTTCTCTGTTTTTGACTGCTCTTACATGAACGTGGGTCTCCGTGGCTGTGAACCGCTCCTGGCGTGCGCCTGGGAAATCCGTCATAATAATAGCAACCCGCCATGGAACTTGCGCCCTTGCGTTTAAAGGGAATGTTGGATGACGTTCTGATTGGTTTATTTGACGTTACGCCCAAACCACACCTATGAATAATGAACCTAATTCAGACCAACCCATTATTGATTTGCGCCTGGCGCAAGAGTTATTTCTCCCGCCAAGAAAATAGCAACAGCGCCCAAGATCCGCCCACAAAGTCACATGCGCTTTGCGCTTCGCACTTGCATTTAAGATCGTTAAAATAGGGCCCAAACTGTCATTGTTTGAATTCATTCCTTCCACAGTTATTCATAATCAAATTGATTAGGATGCAGAATTGGAATTTAAATGGTGCCAAATGTATACAAACATTTTACATATTAGGACTTTTTTAAAGGGGACCATCCCAGTGCACCTTTTGTACCTTTATTTTGGAGAGTGTAGAAGACCAAATGTAGCTGTTGGGCTGCTCCAAACATACCAGTACCAGTGCCAGTTCTCGTGTAGGCTTCACTGTATAAACTAGGCCTCGACTGCTTATGGATGGAGTCTTGTAGATAAGTTAATATATAGTTAAAGAAAGCAACAGCATGCTTTTATGAGACAAATTATCAGGTATTTTTAGATGAAGAAAAAACAGGTTAGAACTGTCACTGCAGTTAGAAACAAAATAAGACTTTGATCAAAAGATGATTTTAGACAGCAGGGACGACAGGCTGGATAATGCTTAATTCTTGCTTAATTTTTAAAAGAAGCCAATTCCAACTCTTCATGAGATGGAATGTTTATAGAAATAACAAGAATGGGAACACATCACATTTTTATGTGTGGCATTTATGAGGCAAACATTGACAATCATCTAATTTTTTTTGTCAATAACTGGTATGATGTACATGAATGGCTTGGTAATATTTGACCCATAATGGATAAATATTGGACAGAACATGCTGGGTTAAAAATGACACAATGTTGGGTTGTTGTTATAAGCCAGCAGTTGGGTTAAAACAACCCAGCATTAGGTCAATTTTAACCCAGCGGTGTGTTCTGTCCAATATTTACCCCATTATGGGTCAAAAATACATTTTTAGTGTATGATTACTAAACATTTAATTAAGCAGAGATAGCCTTCAAAAGGATCAACAAGATAAGAACTGAGTCGTGCATGTAAAGGATTATTTTTGCAATTGTATATGCTTTTCTGAAATATAGTCAGTGACTGACCTTTCAATTGCAGTATATTTTTTTCCAGAGCTATAAGGTACACTGTCAGTAAAAATTTTACAAAACAGCTGTAAAACTGAAATGTCTTACTCTCTTTCTTTATAAAAGAGTAAAAAGTATAGCAGGTTAAGTATACTTATAAGTATCCAAATGTTTTGTGCATTAAAACCCCAAAACACACAGGAAGATAAAATAAGTTATTCTACAGCTGTGGTAAAACTGTAGCCTGGTCCAACCAGACTCTCGTACATTCATTTCATTTGTACAGAGTCTGGCCACGCTCCATTGCAAGCGTTACTTCCGTAAAGGAGGGTCCTCTGTAGAAGTTTAAAATTCAGGATCTGCCCATAGTTACTCAGGATCTGCCAGAGCCAATCGCTAACGTGTGGTCGTGACGTATATCATGCGCCGAAACCGGCCGGAAACAACAAGTCCGAATAATCAGACCAACAAAACTTAAAAAACTGGTTCTTGCTCCGGCTTTAACTTCTGTATATTCGGCAGTTTTGCAACAACGGAACGAATAGCTTTTCTCACGTCTTTCTCTGCTGCCATTACTGAACTACAACTAAAACTGACGCACAACCTCAACGTCATCGTTCTTAGCCACCCAGTGGCAGAGCTAGACTTTTAAAACAGGGGTGGCAAAGGGGTGGCGAGGTATTATTTTGGGGGGTCAATATACAAAGTGTTCAAGTACACTGTATATAGATTAAATTAAAGTTGTTTATTTTCCAAAATGTACACAATTATATATGTATTAAGTATACAGCAAAAATAGAACAACTGGGATCTGTTTGGACCTGATCTGCACCAGACTTTTGCTTCTTTAGAAAGAAGTTGGTAATATCGTCCCTATAGTTACACACCTCATGAAGAAACCAAAATTTTGAACAATTTGCTTGTTATTATTTACCATAAGTACACCGTTACTAATAATACAAATATTAAAATAATACACTACGACAAAATCTGAGTATATTGAGGTCTAGCCTATTTGACAACACAAGGAAAATTGCTTACAGACATCTAGACATGTTATGTTAAGGGAGGAGGGAACTAGTTTCCGTTAACTTTAATGTACTTATGTAAATAGACTTCTGTCCCTCACATTAAGCTATGGAATGGCTTCAGATGACTTTGTGAAATTATAATCCAACCCTCTCAGACCCAAGTCACCCAAACTGACGTTTAAAAAGCGTGAGGCGCCGAAAAGCGCGCTGTTTACAACCCTGTTCTATATCCAAGGTCGTTTTATTAAGTTCATTATGCTGCATTACACGTGACAATATGAATAAGCCTACCCGATTGTTGCTGAACATTTGCTAACGACAAGTTTTTTATTGTTTTAAGCATCTTCACGCAGGCGTGACAGTATTAGTCAGTTTCACAAGACTAGTAATGCTCATTGAAGTATTAATGCTAAGCACTACAGTGCAATGTCTTCCTTACTTCCCGTTAAAACAGTACTTCGTTTAATTTAATACCAATAAAAGCCGTACATACCAACAAAACGCTCTTCGTCGATCATGTGCGTGTTGGCGCGTTATGTTTTGGAGTACGAGCTGCGTGTCAGCTTAACCAATAGGCTTTTTCGACGTCATGCGGCGCCGCGAGAATAGACAGCTGCATTACGTCAAAGTACCACGAGAGTGATTCGCGAAATCATACGGAGGAGTTTGCTTTTAAATCGCTCTCGCGGAACTTTGACATCATCCGGCAGTCGGTTCTTGCGGCGCCGCATGAAGTCGAACAAGCGTAATGAAAAGATAGCAGCAAAACCACGCTTGTGCGTGCTGCGTAGGATGCATTCACGTCCGCTGGGAGATCTGAGAAATGTTCGTAAAAATCAAACAAAGTAATGTTTTCAGCGGGGTGGCAACAGGGGTGGCAAGGACTTCGTCTGGGGTGGCAATTGCCACCCCAAATAGCCCTCTGGCTCCGCCACTGTAGCCACCCCCCTCTGTTCGCTGATTGGACCTGCAGATTTTTGCAGGAGAAAACGAAACTCTACACAGCAGTCCCAGATGTAGTACTGAAGCGAAATGAAAATTAAGCAGAAGCACATAGGAGGGCGGAGCCAGGCTAGTAAAACTGCTCTTATTTAATAAACTATACACTTAAACTATACACATTTAATGTGTTGAAATAAAAAAATTAAAATTGACTCTTAAAGCCAGGTTAAATATTGCTTTTTTGTTCACCTCCTGCTAAACTAGGGAAAATATACAATATAAGTTTGGCTAGGTACAGTTAAAATAAAACTACTGCTAACCACAATTTTTACTGCTGCTTCGGAAGATTTTGTTTCAGCATTGAAAGTGTTAAACCTATCAATTCAAGAATAGCATGAAATTAAACACCTCTCAGAATATCCACAGTTCAGTCACAAATGTAATTAGTAGAATAGTTACTAAGGTTTATTCATGTTGTTTATTATCTTTGAATGGTGGTCTACTCACCCCTACCCAACCATTTTGTATCACTTAATCACTGTTTCACACATATTTCGTTTTTACCTCTAGATGTTACAAGCATATTACTGCTGTACCAACTCCACCACCCCTCTCATTTCCTAAAGCAACATGTTAAATTTGAGTCATGTCTAACAAAATCATATAATCACATGTCATAAAATAGCTGATAATGAAAATCATTTTTGAGCCACATTATAAAAAAGGCTCTCCTTTAAAGGCACACATGATTCATTTGTTTCGGAAAAGGTCTGCAAAGGTAATTAAAACAGTGACACTTTTGCTATGATGAACTTGTACAAATTTTTTCAGTGCATGGCTTGAGGGATGATATGAATGTCTGTGTACAGAGCTGGCCAGTTGGATATCATTCTTCGCTTTAGTTATATGTCCTTACGCTCATTTAATTTAGCCAGAGAATATTTATGGATCATGAATATTTCCGAGATTTTCGCCTGGAGTCAGCATCAAAGTCATTTATGGTCATAATCTTTTGGACGCTACTTTAAATTACATCGCTTTTTCATTGCTCTGTAAAATGGATTACAAACCAAGACAATTGCACTTAGGCTGCAGTGAAACTTACTTCGGTATTTTGATTCATTATGCAATTATACAGATGAAAGCAGAATATATATTTTTTAACATAAAATTGTTAATTTTTAAAACAGGCAACCGATGGCTTTGTATCTTGAAATTACTCTGCATTTTTTAAATGTACACTTTTATTGTGGGAGATATGCGACAATTTGCGTGTTTCTGTATCTAAAACAGGTGTCTTTACCGTTTTTTTGGGACAATGACGTCTTGATGAGCAGGGACCCCCTAATACTAAATGTGTAAAACAGAGCTTTTAAGTAAGCAGTCAGGTACGAGATGCTGCTTTAGCATAGTAAAGCACAACTATTGGCCAATCAGAATCAAGGACTGGAACTAACTGTTTCACTTTACACTTTCATTGCCCTTTATTTATTCTTCAACTGAATGCTTTGTAAAAGATGATTTTGTAAGAATAAAATAATATTTTCTTGATCTCAAGATTTTTTACTTGCTTCCACTGATCAGTACTGTAACTAGCAGTTCAATCTGCACCGCGGTTATGAGACTCTGAGAATGATCCAATCACATGAGGTCAAAAACATAAAAAACAATATTGATTTGCTAACAACAAAAGTGGGAGGGTGGCTTTGAAACAAGCCAATTAGAGTTCATCCTCAAGTCACATGCTTTTAACAAATGTACTGACCTACACACTCTTTTGGGTTTCGCCCCAGAAACACACATATATGACACACACACACAACAAACTCAGTTAAGATTTTTTTTAAATAAATGATAACATGACTAACAGTGAAATAGTACAACTAAATGATTTTAATTTGTATAAATTTGCACTATATATTTAACTTTTTGGTAACATGTTAAAGTATACTCTCTGGCCATCTTTAAGGGTGCGGCGCCCCAGTGCCACCTATTGACCATCCGCCACTTAAGGTTACAACCTTGTTGCAACGAGTTACCAGTTACACACAACCTTTCCCCATTTTTCAATAGTTTTAAGTGGACTTATTTTACTTTATATTAAAAGGGATTTTTCTTTGTGGTAATCGACATTATGGCACATACGCTATCGACTGAGCTTAACTTACATTAAATCTTATTTTCCAAGGATTTCTGCCAGTGTTTGTGTCACCACCAGGGGCTGGCTGGTTTAAACTAAAGCCACGCCCCTTTGCAACTCCCACCTCGAGGAGGTCCCCAAAGCCAACCCAATGACCAGACAAACACGGGAACAGGTAAGTAAAATTTAAAACAAACTTTATTTAGTTTAAATATTTAAAAGAACTGGGAATTTGGGGTAAGGGGAAATTAAAACTAATAGGTCTCTTCTTCTCCCTCCAGGGAGACTGCAGCCACGGGCAGACAGGCCAAGGACAACAGGGGTGCCAACCACCATAAGCCGGGGGAGAAAGGGAAACGTCAGGCTCCGGCCTGAACCCTGCTAACCGTGGCGCCCTCCTTCTTCCGTCCTGGAGGCAGAATAATTTTGGTGTGACTGGTAAGGAGGATCTCCACTGTCGGTGTACCCTTCCTCGGGTCGGCAGGGGGTCCTCGCCCCACGTGCCTTTGCGTTCCCTGTCGTACGTCCGCCCACGTTCTCCTTGTGCCCCACAGATAGTCGCTGTGACACAAAAGCACTGTTAGCTTACACTTAGGGTGTTTCTCACCGGCTCTGCTGCTTGCAGCTCTCTGGGTAGGTATCACGTTCACAGTTTGCTCTTCAATGATTCACTCTCGTTCTGTTCTCTCTCCACAGGTGGCCGCTAGAACACAAAGGCACTGTTACTGAGACTTCGGGTAATTCTCACCGGCTCTGCTGCTTACAGCTTTCTGGGTAGGTATCACGTTCACAGTTTGCTCTTCAATGATTCACTCTCGTTCTGCTCTCTCTCCACAGGTGGCCGCTAGGACACAAAGACACTGTTACTGAGACTTCGAGTATTTCTCACCGGCTCTGCTGTTTACAGCTTCCAGGGTAGGTATCACGTTCACAGTTTGCTCTTCAATGATTCACTCTCGTTCTGCTCTCTCTCCACAGGTGGCCGCTAGAACACAAAGACACTGTCACTGAGACTTAGAGTATTTCTCACCGGCTCTGCTGTTTACAGCTTTCTGGGTAGGTATCACGTTCACAGGTTGCTCTTCAATGATTCACTCTCGTTCTGCTCTCTCTCCACAGGTGGCCGTTAGAACACGGAGACACTGTTACTGAGACTTCGAGTATTTCTCACCGGCTCTGCTGTTTACAGCTTTCTGGGTAGGTATCACGTTCACAGGTGGCTCTTCAATGATTCACTCTCGTTCTGCTCTCTCTCCACAGGTGGCCGCTAGAACACAAAGGCACTGTTGCTGAGACTTCGAGTATTTCTCACCGGCTCTGCTGTTTACAGCTTTCTGGGTAGGTATCACGTTCACAGTTTGCTCTTCAATGATTCACTCTCGTTCTGTTCCCTCTCCACAGGTGGCCGCTAGAACACAAAGACACTGTTACTGAGACTTCGAGTATTTCTCACCGGCTCTGCTGTTTACAGCTTTCTGGGTAGGTATCACGTTCACAGGTGGCTCTTCAATGATTCACTCTCGTTCTGTTCTCTCTCCACAGGTGGCCGCTAGAACACAAAGACACTGTTACTGAGACTTCGAGTATTTCTCACCGGCTCTGCTGTTTACAGCTTTCTGGGTAGGTATCACGTTCACAGGTGGCTCTTCAATGATTCACTCTCGTTCTGCTCTCTCTCCACAGGTGGCCGCTAGAACACAAAGACACTGTTACTGAGACTTCGAGTATTTCTCACCGGCCCTGCTGTTTACAGCTTTCTGGGTAGGTATCACGTTCACAGGTGGCTCTTCAATGATTCACTCTCGTTCTGCTCTCTCTCCACAAGTGGCCGCTAGAACACAACGACACTGTTACTGAGACTTCGAGTATTTCTCACCGGCTCTGCTGCTTACAGCTTTCTGGGTAAGTATGGTTCTCCTCCGTAGGTCAGCAGAGGGGCGAAGGTCACACACCACCTCACCGGGTCGAGCGCTGCCCTATCTCCAATGCCCATAGGCCGATCGATTCCTAGACGGGGGCGCCCTTTTCGTAGAGACCACGGGGCGGCGGACCCTTTCGCCTCTGACTCTGCGACAAAACAGACACAGGTAAGTTCACACCACGAATGTTTCCAATGGTTTACTCACGGTCACGGACAGCTCTTAGTCTGCGTCTCCTCGTACTCCAAACAGCACACTATTTATAGTAACAGTGGTTTCTGTAGTCGTTGGCCTCTCCGTCCTCTGCCCAGTGGAAGAAAATGGATGATGCGGGGCTTCGTCTACAAGACACACAGCAACCCACAGCAATACACAGCACCACTCCAAACGTGAAAAAGATTTATTACACAGTCTCACTCACCACACTATAAGTGCACCACAACAAGGGAAGCGCCCGGTGTCCTCCACTGCGCTTGGGCTACGATAAGGCGATGGGAAATACGACCACAATAAGTCTCGTTGCGGTGGCTGTTTGAAGTTGGACTTCTCACGGCTCGCCCACCACACTCTTATAGGGGTAGGGCCGCCCTCCTTCTCCTGGAGGTTTCCAATAGTTATACAAGTTAACTTTTGCCAGTTACTCCACACAAAAAGGGTATACTCACGGCGAATAGCCTTTGTTTACGTTGTACCAGAAGGTCAATTTTCTTCCTGCTTTACTCCTTCAGTATTGATTAGAACAAGTTCCTTTCGACCCATAGGATTTTCCTGTTTACTCCAGCAGCTCCACAATCAAGACTGCAACGAGAGAGAGAGAGAGAACCACAGACAGCCACCACGTCCAAAAACGAGCACAGCTCCGTTTCCCAGCACACACTAAGCACACCTAACTGCGTTCTAACTGTGCTTTATATACTCCTCTTTGTACTATAATCATCCAATTGCCCGGCGATCTCTTCAACTAGGCGCAGCTGTGCCCAATCGGCTGATTACAGCCTCCGTGAATCTGCCGGATGTCCGGTGTTTCCGTTTTCCGGTCTGGACGGAAACATCCGGGCGGAACCAAACTTCCTCAACTTTTGGTTCCGCCCTGAAAGATCGTCACCCCGTGACATCCTCCCCCGCCAATGCATTCCAGTCCCTGGAATGCCTTTGAGTAGTCCACTCACCGTAACGGGAAGGGGGTCGGCCTCGATTCTCCCGTTGGGAGCGCCTCACAGGGGAGTCAGGTTCGGCGGGCTCGGGCACAACCTCAGGTTGTCCTTGGGCGGCCGGGGGTTCGGCTGGCGCTGGTACCGGCTCTGCTTGTCTCTGGGCGGCCGGGGGTTCAACTGGCTCAGGTGCTAGCTCTGGCTCTCCTGGGGCGGCCGGGGGTGGTGCTGCCACGGGTAGGCCTGGTACCACAGCCCATCCTTCCATCCAGGGGGCCGTCGGTGCCGGTTCTGCCACTACCTCCTTCGCGACCTCGGGAAAATTTGGGCAAGGGCGAATCATGTTTCGGTGCACCACACGTTCCGGGCCGGCCTTTCCTTCCGGCCGGATGGTATACACCGGCTGTCCCGGCCTCTGTTGCCTGCAGACTACGTACGGGATGGGCTCCCAACGGTCACTCAGCTTTCCTTTGCCTTGCCGCCGATTGTCTCGTACCAAGACTCTCTCTCCTGGCAACAAGGGGGCGTCCCGGGCCGTCCGGTCGTACAGCCGCTTGTTCTTTTCCCCTGTAGCCCGTATCTTCTGGGATACCTGCTCGTAAGCAAAGTGTAGCCGTTGGTGATGGCGCCCCGCCCATTCCGTCACGCTCCCTTCCTCTTGGCCAGCGGCCACTCCCAAGACCAGGTCCGTGGGCATCCGCACATGTCTGCCGAACATCAGATAAGTGGGGGCATACCCCGTCGTACTATGAACGCTGTTATTATAAGCTTGCAAAAGATTCAGTAGAGCACTCACCCAATCGCTCTGCTTCCGTTGGTCCAGGGTCCCTAGGAGCCCCAACAGGGTCTGATTAAACCTCTCACAACAGCCATTTCCTTGAGGGTGATACGACGTCGTATGGGTCTTCGTACACCCATACAGCTGGCATAATTCTCGGATCACCTTGGATTCGAAATTTGCCCCTTGGTCTGAGTGCAGGAACTCTGGACATCCGAACGTTTGGAAGACGTGCCGCCATAGAGCCGTTGCGGTGGTGTTTGCCGTCTGATCAAGGGTGGGAACTGCCCATGCGTATTTTGTAAACAGGTCGGTGATTACTAAGATGTTCGGATAGCGGTCCTGTGGCCGGCCCAGTGTCAGGAAATCCATTGCCATGATGTGGAGGGGGGCTTTGGCATGTATGGGCACCATCGGCGCTCGAGCCTCTCGTCGAGATTTAAACAACATACACCTGGGGCAAGCTTGGACCAAGCTGCGTACTGACGCTTCCAGCCCCGGCCAGTAGAAAAACCTGCGCAGCAGCGATACTGTCCGTTCCTGTCCCTGGTGCCCCAGCTGATCATGATAGGCGGACACCAAGGCTGCTGCTTGATCGGCGGGCACCACGATCTGGCGCACCTCTTCGTCCAGTTTTGGGTCACTAACCTTCCGGCAAAGCACCCCTTCCTGTAGTTCCAACTTGTCCCACTGTCCCAGCAGTCTTTTTCCCGTCTCTGTTTGGGTCAGCCTCTCAGACGATGTCGGCCGTCGGCCCTGCTCCACCCACATCTTTACCTGACACACATCCTGATCCTGGGCCTGCCTCGCTTTCCACCGACAGGGGTCCCAGCCCCAATTCTCCGGTACCGCCTCCTGCTGGCCTCCGGGGGCCTCCACGGCCCCTATCAGATAGCCCTCCCTCTGGCTTTCTTCTTCCTTGCCTCCCCGGCAACCGGGGTGGTCCGCCTCTGGCAATCGGGACAAGGCGTCCGCGTTCGTGTGTTCTCGCCCAGGCCGATACTGCAGTCGATACTCGAAATTGGCAAGTTGTGCCACCCAGCGCTGCTCCACAGCTCCCAACTTCGCTGTCTGTAAATGTACCAGAGGATTATTGTCTGTAATCACCGTTACCTTAGCACCCCAGAGGTAGTCCTTAAACTTCTCGCTCAGGGCCCACTTCAGGGCCAGCAGTTCCAGTTTAAACGAGCTGTAGTTGGCATCGTTCTTCTCAGCTGGGTGGAGGCTTCGGCTTGCATAAGCAATCACCCGTTCTGTTCCCGCTTGTCGTTGGGCCAAGACCGCCCCCAACCCCAGGTTGCTAGCGTCTGTATACAAGATAAATGGTTGAGTAAAGTCTGCATAAGCTAAGATAGGAGCCTGTAACAATTCCTGTTTCAGTCTCTGAAATGCCCCCTCACAGGACTCATCCCAGTCAATCGGGGGTGATCCCCGTCCCCGGTTCCGCCCTGTACCGACCAGTAGCTGGTTAAGTGGCTTAGCGATCTTGGAAAAATCTTTGATGAACCGTCTGTAGTATCCCACAAACCCCAGAAATGAACGTACTTGCCTCACAGTCTTGGGCGCACTCCAATATCTCACTGCAGAGACTTTCCCAGGGTCTACAGCCACCCCAGCAGCGCTGACCACGTGACCCAGGAACTGGACCTCTCGCCTCAGCAGATGGCATTTATCGGGTTGCAACTTCAGTCCATATTTCTCCATTGCCTGGAAAACCTCCTCGAGGTGCCGGAGGTGGGAATCGAAATCTGGGGAGTACACAATTACATCATCTAGATATACCAAGACTGACTCCATTAACTGACCTCCCAAACAGCGCTGCATCAGGCGTTGGAACGTGGCTGGGGCGTTGCAGAGCCCGAAGGGCATCCGTTCCCACTCGAATAGTCCAAACGGGGTCGTGAAAGCGGTCTTCTCCCTATCGGCCTTGGCCACTGGCACCTGCCAATACCCACTGGCCAGATCCAGAGTGGAGTACCATGCAGACCGCGTGAGACCCGCAAGGGAGTCTTCGATCCGGGGTAGGGGAAAAGCGTCTTTCTTAGTCACCAGGTTGAGCTTACGATAGTCCACACAAAACCTCCAAGCTCCCGACTTCTTCTGCACCAGTACGATGGGGGCTGCCCATGGGCTACTGCTTTCCCGGACGATGCCCCGCCCCAGCATACCCTGCAATAGTGAGCGTACCTCTGTATACAAAGTGGGTGGGATCGGCCGGTACCTCTCCCTGCTGGGTCCTGCATCTCCAGTCGGGATATGATGTTCTACCACCTTAGTGCATCCGTAATCCTCCTCGTGTCTTGCAAACACATGTTGCCATTTCTGAAGGAGGGCTTGGAGTCTTTGTGTCTGCGCCTGTTCCAGCTTTTCCCCTTGCAGGGACTCACCTGCCAGGTGTCTCGGCACGTCCCTCTCCCCGTTGTTCGAAGGCGCTTCCATCTGCGTCAGGGCCACCTCGATGACAGTGGGGCACACCTGACGGAACTTAACATCTCTCTCTTCCCTCACCTTATGGGGTGCAACCCCCGTGAGTCGGGCCAGCCGCTGGTGTCGGTGTAAGTGTACTGGGTAGGGATGGTCATTTCGAACCTTTACAGGGACCCTCCCCCGGTGGACCGCCGCTAGGCCTCGTGCTACTTCCACTTGGGGGCAATCAGCGTGGGGTTCAACCAATACCCACTCTTCGGGGCCAACTCCTCGGGGGGCCACTCTCACCCACACCATGGCCTCACTCCTAGGGGGGATAGATAAAGCATAGCGACACATCACTCTTCCTACCTCTTCCCGGCCTCTACGGACCTGGGTCATCTGGACCCGACGACAGTCGGCGACCACTCGCTCCCATAGGGGCCTCTCAACAGGGGAGATCCTAGGGCCGGGCCTAGCCCGAAATAACTCCTCCCAACACTCGGAGAGCACGTTCATCCCTAGTAGGGCTCGGTGGACTCCCAAACACCTGTCTTCCACGATGATCACCCCTTTTTGGGGAACTAACACCCCGTGCACTTCTAAGTCCGTCAGCCGATAGCCAATGTAAGGAATCTCTAAGCCGTTGGCGCCCCGCAACGTCAGCCAGGGGGCCTCTCCTCCTTGGGTTCTCTGCTTCCCGAATACTTCCTGCGAGAGACTTTCGGCAAACAATGTCACTTGAGAGCCTGTATCTACCAGGCACTGTACTGTCTTGCCACATACCTTCACCTCCGCCGTTGGGCTATGCCCCACCATCTGGCCTCTTGAATTATCACGTCTTTCCGGGTCTCCTCGAGGGGTCCCGGCCACACGACCCACTGTGGCCGGTCGTCCTAAAAACCCCCTTCCGATGCCCTGCGGGGCCCACACTGACGGCTATAATGCCCTGGTTCTCCACAACGATTGCAGATTGGCCGCCCTTGGTCATCCCACTCAAAGCGGGGCCGGTTAAAACGGTTCGGGCGCCCCGGTGGCTCTCGGCCCCTCTCAGAGTAGACTCGCTCTCGGGGTGCCGGCCTCGGTTCCTCTTGCGCCCTACCTTGACGAAGTTCTCCCAGAAGAGCCTTAGATAGTTCCGACATCTGCTCTCGGACATCTTTCAACAATTCTACTCTGAGGGCTTGCTTCCAATCTGCGTGTTCAGGTGGTGCTGCGGTGTTCCCACTTACGGCTGCACATACAGGGGTTCCACTTACTTCGACCTCATCGCCTTCCAAGGCCAGCGCCTCCTTCTTTAGGTCCTCAAAGGTGAGCCCGGAGTCCCGTCGAAACTGGACCCTCAGACTTTGTCTCACGGGGCCCTCTTTCATCCCCAGGAGGAACTGGTCGCGTAACAAGGTCTCTCCGTCTCCTAGCCCATGGTCTCGTCGGGCCTGCAGGCGAGTGAACTGCTCTCGCAGCCGGAGGGCAAAAGCTCTAATAGGTTGTCGGGGGCCTTGCTTACAATTAAAAAATTGTGAACGGAGGACAGCTACGGGGGTATGGTCGCCATATTGTTCAGTAAGGAACTGGAACACAGTCTGGGCGGTGGCTCGGATTGCTTCGGGGGCGGCTTGTACCTCTCGCCGTGCTTCTCCCTCTAGGGAGTTCAACACAAACTGGAGCCGCTGAGCGGCGCTAAGGCCCTGTAAGTCGGCCAAGTACTCTAATTGGGCCTTCCATTCGGTCAGTCGTACCTCCGACTCTGCTCCTCCGTATTTCTGGATCCATGGGCTTCCCATGATAATAGATGTGGCACGGGGTGGGGCTGCAGGCCCCGCGTTGTCAGTCATTGGGTGACCTTGGTTACTCAACTCGAGGTGGGACCCTGCCGACTACGCCAAAATCTGTCACCACCAGGGGCTGGCTGGTTTAAACTAAAGCCACGCCCCTTTGCAACTCCCACCTCGAGGAGGTCCCCAAAGCCAACCCAATGACCAGACAAACACGGGAACAGGTAAGTAAAATTTAAAACAAACTTTATTTAGTTTAAATATTTAAAAGAACTGGGAATTTGGGGTAAGGGGAAATTAAAACTAATAGGTCTCTTCTTCTCCCTCCAGGGAGACTGCAGCCACGGGCAGACAGGCCAAGGACAACAGGGGTGCCAACCACCATAAGCCGGGGGAGAAAGGGAAACGTCAGGCTCCGGCCTGAACCCTGCTAACCGTGGCGCCCTCCTTCTTCCGTCCTGGAGGCAGAATAATTTTGGTGTGACTGGTAAGGAGGATCTCCACTGTCGGTGTACCCTTCCTCGGGTCGGCAGGGGGTCCTCGCCCCACGTGCCTTTGCGTTCCCTGTCGTACGTCCGCCCACGTTCTCCTTGTGCCCCACAGATAGTCGCTGTGACACAAAAGCACTGTTAGCTTACACTTAGGGTGTTTCTCACCGGCTCTGCTGCTTGCAGCTCTCTGGGTAGGTATCACGTTCACAGTTTGCTCTTCAATGATTCACTCTCGTTCTGTTCTCTCTCCACAGGTGGCCGCTAGAACACAAAGGCACTGTTACTGAGACTTCGGGTAATTCTCACCGGCTCTGCTGCTTACAGCTTTCTGGGTAGGTATCACGTTCACAGTTTGCTCTTCAATGATTCACTCTCGTTCTGCTCTCTCTCCACAGGTGGCCGCTAGGACACAAAGACACTGTTACTGAGACTTCGAGTATTTCTCACCGGCTCTGCTGTTTACAGCTTCCAGGGTAGGTATCACGTTCACAGTTTGCTCTTCAATGATTCACTCTCGTTCTGCTCTCTCTCCACAGGTGGCCGCTAGAACACAAAGACACTGTCACTGAGACTTAGAGTATTTCTCACCGGCTCTGCTGTTTACAGCTTTCTGGGTAGGTATCACGTTCACAGGTTGCTCTTCAATGATTCACTCTCGTTCTGCTCTCTCTCCACAGGTGGCCGTTAGAACACGGAGATACTGTTACTGAGACTTCGAGTATTTCTCACCGGCTCTGCTGTTTACAGCTTTCTGGGTAGGTATCACGTTCACAGGTGGCTCTTCAATGATTCACTCTCGTTCTGCTCTCTCTCCACAGGTGGCCGCTAGAACACAAAGGCACTGTTGCTGAGACTTCGAGTATTTCTCACCGGCTCTGCTGTTTACAGCTTTCTGGGTAGGTATCACGTTCACAGTTTGCTCTTCAATGATTCACTCTCGTTCTGTTCCCTCTCCACAGGTGGCCGCTAGAACACAAAGACACTGTTACTGAGACTTCGAGTATTTCTCACCGGCTCTGCTGTTTACAGCTTTCTGGGTAGGTATCACGTTCACAGGTGGCTCTTCAATGATTCACTCTCGTTCTGTTCTCTCTCCACAGGTGGCCGCTAGAACACAAAGACACTGTTACTGAGACTTCGAGTATTTCTCACCGGCTCTGCTGTTTACAGCTTTCTGGGTAGGTATCACGTTCACAGGTGGCTCTTCAATGATTCACTCTCGTTCTGCTCTCTCTCCACAGGTGGCCGCTAGAACACAAAGACACTGTTACTGAGACTTCGAGTATTTCTCACCGGCCCTGCTGTTTACAGCTTTCTGGGTAGGTATCACGTTCACAGGTGGCTCTTCAATGATTCACTCTCGTTCTGCTCTCTCTCCACAAGTGGCCGCTAGAACACAACGACACTGTTACTGAGACTTCGAGTATTTCTCACCGGCTCTGCTGCTTACAGCTTTCTGGGTAAGTATGGTTCTCCTCCGTAGGTCAGCAGAGGGGCGAAGGTCACACACCACCTCACCGGGTCGAGCGCTGCCCTATCTCCAATGCCCATAGGCCGATCGATTCCTAGACGGGGGCGCCCTTTTCGTAGAGACCACGGGGCGGCGGACCCTTTCGCCTCTGACTCTGCGACAAAACAGACACAGGTAAGTTCACACCACGAATGTTTCCAATGGTTTACTCACGGTCACGGACAGCTCTTAGTCTGCGTCTCCTCGTACTCCAAACAGCACACTATTTATAGTAACAGTGGTTTCTGTAGTCGTTGGCCTCTCCGTCCTCTGCCCAGTGGAAGAAAATGGATGATGCGGGGCTTCGTCTACAAGACACACAGCAACCCACAGCAATACACAGCACCACTCCAAACGTGAAAAAGATTTATTACACAGTCTCACTCA
Organism: Paramisgurnus dabryanus; assembly: GCF_030506205.2. Lineage (NCBI taxonomy): Eukaryota > Metazoa > Chordata > Actinopteri > Cypriniformes > Cobitidae > Paramisgurnus > Paramisgurnus dabryanus. The sequence continues at coordinate 19,250,710 of NC_133355.1, read as the reverse complement.
CCACACTATAAGTGCACCACAACAAGGGAAGCGCCCGGTGTCCTCCACTGCGCTTGGGCTACGATAAGGCGATGGGAAATACGACCACAATAAGTCTCGTTGCGGTGGCTGTTTGAAGTTGGACTTCTCACGGCTCGCCCACCACACTCTTATAGGGGTAGGGCCGCCCTCCTTCTCCTGGAGGTTTCCAATAGTTATACAAGTTAACTTTTGCCAGTTACTCCACACAAAAAGGGTATACTCACGGCGAATAGCCTTTGTTTACGTTGTACCAGAAGGTCAATTTTCTTCCTGCTTTACTCCTTCAGTATTGATTAGAACAAGTTCCTTTCGACCCATAGGATTTTCCTGTTTACTCCAGCAGCTCCACAATCAAGACTGCAACGAGAGAGAGAGAGAGAACCACAGACAGCCACCACGTCCAAAAACGAGCACAGCTCCGTTTCCCAGCACACACTAAGCACACCTAACTGCGTTCTAACTGTGCTTTATATACTCCTCTTTGTACTATAATCATCCAATTGCCCGGCGATCTCTTCAACTAGGCGCAGCTGTGCCCAATCGGCTGATTACAGCCTCCGTGAATCTGCCGGATGTCCGGTGTTTCCGTTTTCCGGTCTGGACGGAAACATCCGGGCGGAACCAAACTTCCTCAACTTTTGGTTCCGCCCTGAAAGATCGTCACCCCGTGACATCTGCTGTATATAAAGGGCAATAGACAGCAGACATCACATGTCTTAAGAAGGAAAATAAGTGGAGGTGGATATAGATTACTGAGGGCCAGCAATTAAGACGTAGTGAGACAGGGGAGGGCCCGAGATCTCAATAAGAGCCTGCTGCTGTGTAATTACATACTCTATGCTTCTTATTGAGTTGATCTGAAGATCTCATGTCCATTGGATTTATGAGGGGGCAGCGTGGCACTAGGGGGCACTTGGAGGTAAAGACGACCCTGCTTAACAGCTGCGACCCTATTTATTCACAGCTGAATTTGTGATAATAGGTCTACGTCCCATAGGACTGCAATGAAACGCAGATAGGTGCAGACTGAAACACAATGGAACCTGTGTGATTATGCACATTCCCGAAAAATGCTGTCTCATCATCCTTGGGAATTGGTTGAGAAATCAAACACAGTGATGTTAGGTTCAGGCAGGTAGTCAAACTACCCACACATAAAAAGCACATACAGTAGAGGAGAAAAAGGGGTGTGGGAAGTGTGAAATAAAGCCGTGTCCTCGTTTCAAAGAGTGGTGTCTATTCCAAGACCTTTGCGTGGATGTTTGCGTGGTTTCATGTTGAGAGTTGGTTCCCGAAGGGTTTTCATGCCTCGTGCCCTTGATAGACCGCAGCCAAAGAGGCCTACGTGGTCCTGGACTTCACAGACACCAAGAAAGAAAAAAACTTTTGGCAGAGGTAGTTATAGACAGGAAGAGAGGCAGAGAAAAATGGGGTTTTGGGTAAAGATACAGCGTTAAAGGTAACAAGATTTGTAAGGGAGAGAAATGGAAGAGAGAGAGAGAGAGACAGGGGGAGGTCTCGGATGCAAGAGAAAAAAAATTATAGAGCCGAGTAATGTGAATCTCTTCTGTTATAATAACCTGCCTACGACTCCTGGTAGTAAGACCCTTGGCTTATCTCATCTTCAGCACAGAATAAAACCCATTTTTAAGAATTGAAACAATATAAAGAAAGGTTACCATGCCCAACATCCGTGACACCCCTAGTTAGAGGGAAGCAGAGAAGTAGCATAAAAATGCATAACACGCGTCTGTGCTAAGATCCCGTGTGTGCCGTACTGATTGCCGGGCAGCACGGAAGAGCAGGCGATATCACGCTGTCTCAAAGTAATCTAGAGCAACAGATGTACCGATGGATAATCATGTCCATAAAGCCATCACATTTTGCCAATTTATTTTATTACATAGGTCTTTCTTTTCTTTCTCATGTTTGTTTTATTTTTTTCTGGATTTCATCCGTTTTGACGTTGAAGTCTCTTTAGGCTAAACAGATTAAATCCAGTAATGACTCTCGACAGCCCGTGTGTACGTGAGTCACATATATTTAAGACTAAATGACAGTTTTGGCCGAAGCGTTCCTGCGATGCCATGTTAAGTGCCTTGTCTGGTCTCATCCAAGCTTTATATGGAGACTTGAAACCCTGTTGCCCCAGGGGAAGATGTTTAAGCAGTGAGATATGAGGGGGGGACTGGAGACCGTGGCTTGGATGCCTCTGCTCATCTATGCCCACAAGTTCTCAATCTCCTCTGCTAAGAGAGTTAGAAAAGAAAGTGCTATATGTGCCAAACAGCTCTAACGAACTGGCAAAGAGCTGCCAGGGCTGATAATTCTGCCCCTGAAGTGCAATTTCCATTCTGTAGCCATTGTCTTCAAAAACAAGTCAGATGAAAATGGTTTCAAACCAGCCAGAAATGCAACTGGCCACTCTGTTTAAAGAGCACCTATTGTCTAATTCACGTTTTTACATTTCCTTTAGTGTGTAAGTGTGTATTAGTACATGTTAACGATATGCAAAAGGCATAATTCCCAAAGTAAACAATGATGCGAGTTATTGTCTTAAGTGTAAATCTCTTTTCTTGGATTACAACAAACACACGGATTTTAGGCAATAGTTTACTTCCTGGAATTGGTGATGTAGACAAGACCAACATTATCATAATTCCTCTGGCTTCTGACAAACAGCCTGTAAATTAACTCCTGTTAGCAACCAAATCTTTCAAACATGATACTGTAAGGAGCGTCACGTTTATGGCTGACGTCAAAGGTATTAAAACCAATCACAACGTACAGATTAGCTGGACAATTAGGGAAACACAGAGCTTTTCAAATCCTTTCATTTCAGGAAGAGAGTGACATCTGGAACTACAAAAATGTACTGGATGTGGAAAATAATGTGTTTTTAAACCATAAACGACACAAGCACGTTATATAATACCAAATATACAAAATAGCGTTGTTTTAAGCAATGAAATAGGTGCTCTTTAAGACAAACAGGTTTGAAGAGGTTTCTGTGCACAAATATATATCTGTTGCAAATATGAATACAGAGTTGAAACACACTAATATTACAAAAGAGCATCCTATCAAAAAATGTAGTAGGGGAGAACCGGGGCAAAAGTAACCTGGGATGAAAGTAACAAAGCAAATTTCTCCCAGCCCTGATTTGCATCCCAAACTATGACAGCATCTTTAACACACAAACCCTAGACAGAGCTGACAAATATCACATTATTTACTCACCGTTTTCAGCGTGTAGATCCAGAAAGGTGTTTTCAACCATGATAATTAAATTCCTTTTTCATTTTTCATTTCATGAGTTACAATACTGATCAATCTACAGGTTATTTAGTGCTCTAACAGATCCTGAAGTTTGACTTCACAGAGTTTTTCAAAATAAAAGTAAATCCAGTTTAAATGTGAAGAGATCATGTCGGGACATAAGTAACACTTGTTACTTTTGTCCCACTGCTCATACTGTTGTATATGTTGATAAAATTGATTCTAATTATTCTAATTTGATTTAATTTCATTTTCATAGTGTTTAAACTGTTGAAAATGTTTTATTCTCAACTATTTACGTTTGTACGGTTGGTTGCTTTTGAAACATTTGATAAAACTAAAATTTAAAATAAAAAATGTAATTTCATTATTTTTTACAAAAGTTAAAAAAATGACAAAAAAGTTTGCAGTTACATATTAACGAGGTCATAGTCATGCATATTTAATAAAAACAAGTGTAACACAAAAATCTATCTGGTTTTGTTGTGTTACTTTCGTCTGCTGTCAGGGTCAAAAGTAACAATTCACAATCATGTTTAAAGTGAAATTATACAGAAGTAATTTGACATTTTTTTCTAAATTCCACCTTTTATTTATAGACCATAGTTGTGTGTTATTGACCACAGCAGAAATATATATCTTTAAAACATTATCTTTAAAAAATACGTTTTTCTATAAAGTGGAACTATTGCCCCTGCTTTTCACTTTGTAGTTTCCGTTCCACTAGCAATACCAAATACAATATTAAACCTATAGACCAGTTCAAATGATGTAAACAACACTGGTCCAGAAACACTTCCTGTTACAGTTTGTGACAGTTATTTTTTTATTTCACATATATTATTATCTTTAAGATGTTTGTTTAACTTCAGTTAATTCAGGTTTATATGTTCTGTTGGTTTATTTTATCCCAACGTTTATCTAGTGTTAAAAAACGGAAACAGGAAGTGCTTCTGGACCAGTGTTGTTTACATCTTTTGAAATGGTCTATACAGCAGGGTTCCCAAAATCTTACCCTGGAGGGCCGAAGCACTAGTTTAGGTCCAACCCTAATCAAACTTACCCACCTGTGGTTTTCTAGTGATCATGAAGACCTTGATTAGCTTGCTCAGGTGTGTTTGATCAGGGTTGGAACTAAACTCTGCAGTGCTCTGGCCCTCCAGGGTAAGATTTGGGGAACCCTGCTATACAGTAACAAGTGCTTCCGTAGGTAAAGCTTTGTGTTAGCAAAGGTCATGGGTTTGAATCCAAGGGATAAACAAATACTGAAAAAATGCTTGAATTTTGGTAAAAGTGTTTGTCAGATGTATAAACGTAAAATGACATATCTATTCCAAAGGTACACTTGGTTGTATCAGTGTTGCAATGATGTTACCTAATGGGGTTATTTTAATAAATGAATCAAAAAAGATTTGGACAGTGAATGTGCTATGGACAGAAGGCTTACTTCTGGCTATAGAACTAACAATACAATTTAAAGTGCAAACGAGTAATTTTATGGGGATACAAATAGTGTGATAATGACTTGTTATGTGATGTCACTTTATCTTACTGGTTTAACGGAAAGATTGGATAATTTTATATATATTATGTTTTCTTAAGTTACATTAAAAATTGCTTCTGAAAATTCTGTAACTCATTAATTACAGTTATCAAACTGCTTTATTATATGTTACTTATTAAATGTATGTACCCTAGTGCCTTATTACATAAATAAATGTATCACGAAAGGAATCATTTATGACGGGCCATGGAATTATTCGAAGATAATGCACACCCAAGGTTATTATGCACAACGCAAATAATTGAAATGACCAAAGTCAATTATTCTGCTTACAGTATAACACGGTTACCACAAACATTGATCTGATTGTTATTTTAAGACATTTGACAAGTCAGGTGTGCGTTTTACATAAAAATTCAACAGGCCCGTGGTATAATTCAAGATATTCAACAGCTTCTTTTTGTCTCATAATAAGTGACAACCAGACACTACCAGCAGTTTGGGTTAAAATGTATCATTATTTATGAGTATGTCTGGCAGCACAATGCAAGCATACCACTGAAAGCTGTTTGTCCTCTTAGGGAAAACACATGCAACTGCAGAGAACACAACAGACAATCTCAAGATGCCAGAAGGCAAACACAGCACAGGTTGTTTAAGGCAAAAGATCCACATGCTAATGATTTCAGCCAGGTCACCAGACATACAGCAAACGCTAGAGACCTGCTTCACCCTGAGAGGTATTATCACCTAAACATACTCATAGATGATATATGCTGGAGAAAATGTAACCTGCCTGTCTCCTACAAATGTCTTTTTTTTTCAAGTCAAGATGGTACATTTAAAATGGAGCAGTTGTGCTTAAGAAGAATCATATTAATTAAAGTAACTTTTTAACCCCTTAGGCATCACCTCAACCTATTGAGTGAAATTTACACTCTTAGAGCTATCAAACAATTTAAAGTTTTCATGATTGGATAAGAATTCACATGCAAAACACTGAAGTAAACATAGGCGTCCCGCTGGCGGGACAGTGACATTTAGCGGGACATAAATCATCGCTGCCCGATGAAATTCACGTATGTCCAAAACGGTTACTTTTCAGGAAGTGTAAAAACACTGTATTTCAAAAGCAGTTAAATGTAGCGTTGTCATACTTGGTATGACATCTTTACATGTAACCATATTCTGGCCAGTGTAATGATATAATCCACTTTTGACCAAAATTGAGTTTAAATGGACATACGTGCATATTTTACAGTAACAGTGGTCGATACGCGTTCTTCCAATCATTAATTAGAATGGCCAAGTTGCATTTCATATTGACAGATGAATACGCTCAGTTTATTAAATAGCCTACGTCTTAGTTTATTAAATACGCTTAGTTTATATAATATTAATTATAAATGTATTAAATGTCTCTTGCAAACTATGAAGGGACAATGAATCAATACACTGACATGGTAATTCTAGACAGATACTTTGTTTGCACAGTCCTACCGTAATTTTGTCAATCCTAGACGTACGTCTGGCGTCAGAGGGAAAATGTTTACCTCGATGAAGGAAAGTCATTGTCTCACCAGGCTATGTTTATTCGGCTATCCAGTGCTGAGCTTCGATGAAACTTCACGAGACCGGCGAGATGCTTCCACAGGGCGGGAGATAAGCGGCGTGATTGACAGCTTTGACACCAAATGGATATACATGAAAATCAGATGACATGATTTCACAACTTTTCATTGGACATTTAGATAAGTGAAGCATACTGTATACGAAAATGATCCTGGACATTCAATCTGTCGAAAAATCTCAAAATCGGCAAAATAGACATCAACAGCGACAAAATGTTTTTTCATAAATAAATTAATTACTCTCCCTACATAATTCATTTTATAAAACACTGTTAAAATGTCTATTCTAGAGGCTTAGACCTTTCCAACGATATATAGTTTGTAGTGATAGATTAAAATTTACATCAACAAGTGTCCCGTATTCGGGACGGCGGCGCTTAACAGGTTTTAAGTTAATCCAACTTTCACTTTTTATAGTGTATAACAAGGATGAATTGAGTAAAAAGCAAATAAAGCAAACCAAACTTAATATCAATATTAGTTCATTCTACAAAGTGTAAAAATGTAACCAATTAGTTGCTTTGAAGTAACTTCGTCCAGTATAATTTATTTAGCAGGTTAAGCCCATGGCTACTGAAAAACCCAAGTGGCACGGGTGCTAACATCAAACGAAATGTTTTATTTTATGATTTCTCCTCCAGCTGAAATGCGAGAAAGCTCATTAAAACATCTACATATGACTATAAGTGAAAAACATTAGAGCTAATTAATCGGTTGACAACAAGTCCTTTATACATTCTTGAAGTCATAACTTTGACCTCATCTCTTTTGAAGACTCGGAAGGACCCAAAACTGGGTTGTAAAAGTGTGTTACATCAACTTCTTTAAGAAATTGAATGTTTTGGACAGAAGAGTGATATTTCATGGCTCCCAACCCATGCTGCAAGCAACCTAAGTCTATGACTCTTTAAGAAGTATACTACTTCCACCTCCAGCAATAAGAAAGGCGCCTCCGGATGCAGACTGCAGGCTTCTGTCTCAACTAATCAATCTGCATGGTAAGCAGTGTTTTAGGCTATTAGGACAAGCTGCACTCATCCGTGGCTGGAAACCTCAGGAGCGAGATCAACAATCAGCAGGTCCTAAGTGTTCACTGTAAAATAAAAGAACAAGAGGTCTCTAAAAAGACCAACCCATAGCACCAAAGGAAGGTTTGTCGATTAATTAATCCTGTTTAAAGAACTTTGAAATCTGTAGAAGTGTAGGGTAATGTGCCGTGCAGACCTATTGCTAAATTAATAAATGTAAATAATGTAATGATTGGTTGCTGTTAAAGCCAAAATTATGCACCACCTTCTATTTTAAATGAAAGATTCACCCAAATATGAAACATCTCATATAATGTACTCACCCCATGCCGTTACAAATGTTTATGACTTAATTTTGTCAGTTAAACACAAAGAAAATAAGTCATATACGTCTGGGATGGCATAAGGGTGAGTGTAGCATTTTATCAGAGGATATTTATATTTGGGAGAATTACTCGCTTAAAGACAATATGTGAATCAAATCATTTTGAGAAATAATACAAATCTTTACCAAAACTCTAAAAAGTGTGAACTATTATCTTTGGCTTTTCTTTGGGTGTTTATGGATCAGAATAAGAAGATGCTGTGATTGTGGGTTAGTGGCTTTTTTCTGCATTTTCATATAATCCTGGTGGTTGAAGCCAGAACATCCTTTTATCTGATGCTGCCAGTGCAGGTGGGATCAATAACATCTTGGACTGAGACTGTGAGACAGTTCCTGGATCACAGCCTCTTTCTTCTCTAACTCCTATTGATCTTCATTACTTCCACTGGACCTTGATGTCTTTCCCAAACCCTGACCAGCCTCTGCAACGCAGCATGTCTGTCCCACAAAGTTAACTTCATAATACACCAGTGATTCATATTGTGATCATTGTGCGAATAAATATTGTTACATTAAGAAATATCACTGTGTGTTGACTCTACAATTCATAAAACCAAATATATTGGATATAACAAGATTAAGCACTGCTATTATATGAATAGGGGACATTGCAACGCCACCTTATACTGTATGGTGCCGCTTTATAGTTAAAAGGACCAATCATCCACCGGTAAAGACTGAGGATTCTCTAAGGGAGGGGCTTGCCAACCTGTGCGCATGCAAATGACATCACAAAGGCGATTTTAACACAATTTAAACATAAGAAACAAAAGTTATGGTACAGTTGATGTCAGGTTTAATTGTTGGCCAGAAATATTTTGTTAAATTGTGATTTTATCTGTCTGGTAGATAGGACTTGATAGTCTTGCATGACTAAAATATCTGCCTGGAAGTGCTGTAAACATGGGCGCCTAGTGGCATGACTTACCTATATTTGTATATTGTTGTCACATGATGCTTGTTTTCTTGGATTTACTTTTGGCATTTTTCATATTTATATACAGTATGTGAATGTCTGTGTGTGTCACTTTTTCAGCTTCAAAACAATCTATATAAATAAAGTTTGTAAATAAAAGTTTTGTTACAAACTCTGATTCATCAATCCATTGTATCATTACACGCCCAGAGTGATGTAAACAGGGTTTCTCCGACATACTGCTATATCGACAAGGTGACTTTCAATATGTGAAATTATTTATGCATTCACAAGGTGGGCCAAATATGAGATCGTACTGCACATAAATCTTGCTTAGTGGGCCATGACTGTCTGAATTATCATGCTCATTTCTTCTTTCACTGTTCATTCAATACACCAGACCCCACCAGTTCAAAATTGACCTAGTTGATAGTTGTATCAAGGCGTGATGTATTGCAGTAAATCCAACACAATGTGATTTTGGCCATTTAATAGCACGGATGGCACCTTTACTTTGCAAAGCGAGAGATATGGCGCCCGGAGAAACTGATTGAAATTATGATGACTTTCACCTAATAAGTGATGATAAACTAGTCTGGGGCTCATTGTGTAACCATCTACTGTATATTCTACACCCTGCTATTCCCTTTCCGTACAAAGACTGCAGCAGTGAACTCACAAGGTGAAATAAAATGGCCGGTTAAAACACAAGAGTGATAACCAGAAGGCAGAGCAAGTAAATGAGAGCAGTTTATTGAATGGGAAAGCTCTAAGGTGCCATTCTGCTTCTCAATGTAAGGCTAATTCAATTCCCTTCGCTGTCCTATCAAAGAGTGCTTAAGACCGCGCCGCATCAAAGCCATTCCGGAAAACACAGAATGATTGTAACTCAATTGTTGCTGGCCTGTCATTGATTGCATGCTGGCATAAAGTCGAGAACAGAGACAAAACACTTTCGTGTCCTTCCCTGGACTTTGTAATCACCCTTGTGATGTTTCAAGTCTGTGAATCATCTGCTAATGCAAATAGAGCATGATGGGAACCCTGAGCGGGTCAAAAACAGCTCTTAGAGAAGAAATACAGTAACTAGACATCACATCACATAAATAGAGACGGTGTAGTTAACCAGTTCTGAATTAATTGGCATGTTTTACGGTGAATAATGAATGGTGTTATGGTTTATGATATCTCTGGAGTACTACAGTTTTTACTTTTTTATCCTTTTTTTTTCAGACATTTTGAGATGTCCTAAAGCACGGTAATAATTTTTTCTTGAACATGAGGCTAATTTTCTTTACAAGGTCCTCATGTTTTACCCACTTGATTTAATAACAACTTGCAAAATCCCAGCATGGATTAGTGGATCAGAAGCAGAACTCTTTGACTTTGCACTTCATATTGATCACCTTGGAGTTTTTCATTACTTGAGATTCTACTTAACATGTTGCAGGTCTGAACTTGTCTTGCCTTGGGATTCACGTAGCAAATCATAAACCCTTAAGGAGGATAATTCTGCAGGCAGACAGTCCATTTGCACATTTCTGTAATGCATCAAAATTCATGTACAATGTAAAAAAGTTATTTTCAACACAACACTGGGTCAAAAAGGGATGAACCCAAGTTGTAAGTTAACCTATGCTGGGTTGTTTCAAACATTTTAAGGGTTAATTTAACCCAGCTACTGGGTTTGTCCCTTTTTGACCTAACCCTGGTTTAAAAAAAATATACAGTGTACAGTAGGTCAGATAAAAACAGGTCAGAAAGAAGAACTCATTTGCGAAACATTTTACTACAAATTCACACCATATTTTTTTTCAGGGTTACAGAGTAATCTGGTAAAGACAAAAGAAATGTGTTCAAAATATACTTAAAGACGTTAACCTCAATACAGACTGTTCACTGACTCCTCACATATGACACATTTAACAATTTTAACTGCATTAAAGGTATAGCGGAAGATTTTCGTTTTCCGGGTGGATCACCACTGTTATTGGTCATCCCAGATGTCAATCATTCTGATTATATGTTGACATATAACCGTCGTACATGCTCGCCTCTACGTTCGCTTTCTGCACATGCGCACTTTCAAGTGTATGTGTGTTGTGCTACGGTTTCAACCATTCATTGAAGGTCGCGTTCTCACTGTGTTTTTTTCAAAATGTCTGAGGGTCGCAAGAGAAAAAGTGTCTACGAATTGTATGACAAGAAGAGAAAGGACTATAAATAAAGAAACAAGACCAGAATGTTTATGGGAGACTATTTCACATGCTGGCGTGAGCTAAAAGGACAGGTTGGGCTTCCCACGCGAAGTTTCTACTGGAAAGGTACATTTTGTCATGCTATTTGGAGAAATCCATTTAAAATCACTGCTAGTAAAAGTTAATGTAAGCTATGATTTGCGATGCTAGCCCTGGCACAAGTCACGAACCGCACAGACACGGTAAACATGCCGACAGAAACTTGTAAACCGAGCGAAGAGAAGAACTGAGCTCCTGCATGCTCTCTCTCTGTCTCGTGCACGCGTTTAACAGGCGTTCCCTCTCGGGAGCATTTTATAAAAAATATCGAGGGGCGGTTCTTTTAAATAATTCGGGAAAATCTTCCGCTATACCTTTAATTAAAAAATAGCAAGTTGTCCCACGACTAATCAGCAATGATCAATACAGTGTTGACATGAATGGGTGATTCTCGCGAAATTAGACATATGGGGCTCTATCATACACCTGACGCAAGTGTCTTTTGCTAGTTTCAACCTGGCGCATTGTTGGCGCGTTGCTATTTTGAGGCAACTAAAATAGACTACGTATGTTTTTTGTTATTCAAAGAGCGCATTAGTAATATGCCCAAATAAACGAGACAACAACGCGGGTTTGCTTATGGATGCGCAGCAGCACAAAAAAGCTTATATGAAAATTAAAGCATTCAAATGTAAAAGATTATTATTGAGTCTCTTGGACATAAATCAGACTTTAGAAGGCGTAAAGAGCTGCTTTGCTTTAAACAAATGCATCTGTTTTAAATGTGTTTTAAATGCTGCCCCACGGATTCATTGTATATGATGACTCTGTACCTGTGGATATGGTGAGATGAGAAACATTTTTAAGTAATGCTTTGAAAAAAAAACATACCGCTGTCCGAGTGCTGAAACGTGCGGAGAGCCATTTGTAAATACTTCTGTTTGTTACAAATAAAGTATTTTTAGAGTAGAAACCTTTCCTTACATACTTGTAAATTATTTTTGATGATATTGGATAGCCATACATTTACAGCAATTAAAAGCCTGCTATTTTTACTTCCATGACTAAAAGAAAATGGGCTTTAAAGGTTTAAATAAAAAAATAACAATTTCAATACAAGTAAAAAACAACACAATTATTTAACATTAATCTTAATATGGGGATCTTCTTCCTCCGCTTAGTTTTTCAGTTTACAAAGTCTGTCATCTAAATAGGGATTAGATATAGCGCCAGCGCAACTGGCTTTTAAATAATTTTGATAGTCCACTTTAGACATTCTACTAACTATAAATAACTTTGCAACATGTCAACTAACTTTTAATAATTTGCAACTATACGTCAACTAAGTGTCATTAGTGTATTAGTAGACTGTAAGGGTTGGGGTTAGGGAAGAGGTTTGGGTTAGTGGAATAAGTTGACATGCACCTGCAAAGATACTTATAGACAGTTGAATGTCTGTTGAGATATCATCACAATAAAGTGTTAGTAGATATTAAGCAGACAGTCGAAATTGCATATTTCCATCGCAAAAATGTCAAGCTCTGACCTGCCATTTTTGTTTCTCACTTAAACTGTTCCCGCTTAGGTGTGCACGCATAGAACTTGTAATGCATTACCCCCAACACTGGTCCCATGTGATGTTTCCTGTCGTGTGAGTTCTGTCAGTTGTTTTGCCCCCTCTTTGAACTTTTTTTTTTATTATTAAAGTGTGAAAACGTCTGCATCTGGGTTCTCTGCCTTGTGAATCATGACATTATGAGACACATTAATTTAAAATAATGAATAGTATTGATCGACATGGATGAATTGTTTATAATAAACTACAATATTCTACTAAAAAATAAGAATGATTAGTTTTGATTTCATGGGGACTTTAAAAATAAAGGTTTCTAAATGGTTCTTTGCCTGGCTTTATGTTTTAATAAAGAAGACTATAAAAAGATAAACAAGGAATAGTTTTTTTAGGAAGCTTTGACTAAAAGGTTTTTTAGGTAACCAAATATTTTTCTTCTATGGCATCACTGCAAAATAAACCTTTTAGCACATTTATTTTTGAGAGTGTTTTTTCAGTTCATGTATTCATCAATGCACTCTTGTGCTGATTTCAATAGAGCAAACATAGATGTTTATGTTCTCACAAACCCACACACATCACTGTCTGTCTGTGTCTTTACTTTGACAGCTGAGGGATGCAGACATACTGAAGTTCTCTAATCAGCTGACTTGGCTGACCGTGTCGCTCTGATTGCCATAACAATTACAAGTCTGGACTCAAATTTGCTGGCTGAAAAGAGAAGGTATAAAAACGATAGTTTACACATCAAATTACAAGGCAAAAGCCTAATATAACACCTTCAAATGCAAGTCTTGTATTTGAAATAAACTTCAACTTTTATGCAAATTTAGATGGTCATAAGAGCTCACTTGAGATAATAGCCTTTCTTGTTTTAGAAATACTGCACTTTCTCGACCTTATGATTTTAGATTGCAGGAAATATTAAAGATCATTATTTATTAAACATGTAGTAAAATGGTCAAATAAAAAATAACTATTAGAATTAAAAGTCTTCAAGTGGAACTAGATTTGCATTTCTTGTTGGAAAATGCAGTAATAAGGCTACAATATATTGCTAAAATGCATAAAAAACACAATTAAAATTCCACAAACCAAAATGCCCAAAGAAGACCAAACATATTTCCCTGTGCAATTATTAATGTGCTTGTTTTAGAATAATTAAACACACTTATGTTTTATCTTAAGAAATATTACGTCTACAAAAACCAAACACAAATAGCAAACCTAAAACTGACAATATTTATAAAACAAAGGGATGCCAGATTCTGCACTGTATATTAAGTATTTCCAAAATAATTACTTGCAAGAAATTAATAGAGATTAGGTTTGAAAAAATCTTTAAACACTATAAAAATATTTTATGAACATCCCAGAATACTTCCAGAATAATTTAAATTGTAACATTTCACAGTAGATTAAAACATCCAGTATTAAAAGCATCTGCAACAAAACTCTGACTGGCGCACAGATTGGATCTTAATGTTTCTTCTTTAGTCAAACATAAACTCTCATAGACCTCTGTTCTGAAAAAGTGAGCCACAGATCTGTCACAATTGGCCAGCAGAGACATTTCTCTGTTGTCATAGCAGTTCAAGAGTAGCTCTGGTTTACAGTTGGCATTTTGGGTTGCCAGGTATGACAAGTGCCTTAGCAGGACACATTCACATTCACCTGAAGTCTGACCAAGATGCTTTGTGATGGCTCTCCTTTCTTTCCCCAGTTGATAGAACCCCAACCGTCCGCCGGATCACAAAAGCACAACTTTGACTGCTAGCGTCTACAAAAGCGTCTATCAAAAATTTGCTTATTATAGAAACCTGTTTTCATGAGTTTACATGTAAATCAATAAACCGGTGTTGTAGACAACTGCATTACACAGGATTTGGAGATTTGTTTCTCACAGGCAATGGAATGACAGTCCACCTTGTCATTCAAAAAGCTGTTGAGAAATATGTCAAAATCAACACTGTTGTATGTCTACAGAACCTTTAGCATGGGTTTTTAAATTGTGCAGTTTCTATATCAACTCCATGTACTGTAGACTTTTATGCATTACTTTACGCTTGCTTGTGACATTTATCTTTCACATGCAGAAACATGCGCACATAAACAAAACTGCGAGAAAGCCAGTTAAGGCGTTTATATATCATGTAGAATCCGAATAATGGGCAGTTCCGATCATATTTTGCTTTTGCCATTTATGATCTTTCCCTGGAAACAGAAAACAGTTTTACACGTTTACATGACCTTACACAGTATCAGTTCATTAAGCATAATTGAAGTAGGACTGTGCATGTAAACAAACTGTCTCTCTCATAGCCTGTTTATCAGATTTCTCTTCACACCAGGGTGGCTTGCATGAAGATATCTTCCTTATTACCCTATATAGTGAATTGTTTTTGATCATCTTGATCTCATGATCTCAAAGTTGTGCTCCCATTGCTAAAAAATCTTGTTTAATTGTACTTCTGACAAATTTCCGGGAAACTTACACTTTTCTTTACTAATACAACAATAAACAATGGCAATGACAGTTTAGCTGCAAGCATAATGCATATGGTTGCATCAGAGATTCTCAAGAAACACTAAGCAGTAAAGAATGTTAGGGTTAGTAAAATTTAGCCTACGCCTAGATTAATTAAAAATATCACAAATGAAATATGTAACTGTGGTTCCTGTTTCAACATTAGGTTGAATTTTGCAGTAACCTGCTGGTTTCTCAGAAATGCTGATGCGTGATAGTGGAGCTACAGCCCACTCTAGTGGAATGTTAGTTGAATAATATATCCTTGTGATCACATGCCTTTCTGCATTCTAATCCTGCTGTTAAGATAAAACTAACTAAACATCACAAAAACAAATATTTTTTGTTCCACAAAAGAACAATAAGATAATCTTTTGTGCTAAAGTCTTTATTGAATGAGTCAAATATTGAAATCATTGAAGAAATCATTGCTTGAAATACTTGTAAAAATCCAGGCTAAAGTGTCATAATCTTATTATTAGATTATGACACTTTAGCCTGGATTTTACAAGCAGGATCATATATCCTATGTTGTTTGCCTTTTTCCATTGTTTGATAACTTTCTTGACTGTTGTTTCATGATCATAAATATGATTCATAAATAGTCATGACAGAACCTGCTCTGTTTTCAGAATACAATCTAAAGAATGTAAGCTAACCTAAAATACAATGATTTTGTGACTGCCTATATGGCAGGGGTTTTCAAACATTTTTGTAAGCACACCCCATTTGACCTAAAATATTTTTACCCTTGCCTAATTAGAAATTTGTAAGTAAATATTTCAATAATTAAATAGCCATTTGCATGTTTACCTTAAAAAAAAAATCTGTTTTAAAGATTATATCTGTAGTATTTTAATGTAGTTATGGTTATTGTTACCTGTTATTGGTCCTTCATCTGGTAATTTTCTTTTATTGATAAAGCTTTCCATTTTTCATGAGTTCTCAGTTTTCTGATATATTGTAGTGTTTTGTAATTGTCACATGACATTCAGATTAAACACATAAAATAATTGGCTAGTAACTGTTTTATTTAGATTTTTTATTTTAAAGTTATTTATTCAGTTTTGGGGTGGTTTCCTGGACAGGGCTTAAAATGCATGTTTGAGCTGCTTTAATTTCTAAACACCTTGCACTGACATATTTTAACATATCCGAACCATTGTTTTGCCTCAAGATGCACACCAGTATAGTTTTTTGTGAGATTTGTTTATAAAAACTAATGTCATAAAATAACTAAGGCCTAGTTTTAAACTAAACCATTTTCGGGAAACCGCCCCTTTATAATTTAATTACAATTGATTATTTTTTCACCAAATTATGAATCCCTTGCAATTCCTTTGCGAACCCAAGTTTGGGAACCCTGGCTTATGGAAATCTGCCTTGTGTTATAAAAAAAGACTATATTTTAGAGACCAAAATAGGAGTCTAATCCAAGCTCATTAAAAAAATCTAAAGAGACATGCAATATGTCATATTTGTGAAAGTGCTTACAAATACATGTTCTGCATATGACATATATATGTATAAACACAAAATTGCTTTATATCTGCATACAAAATTTCACAGAGGGATAAAAAGACAGTCTGACAGCCAGAGCTTGTTGTAAACAAACGCCTTTTGACAGCACGGAGGTAAGAGTTGCATCCAATTACGCACAGAGAGCTTCGCAGAAGCAACATGACAAATATTTAGCCACTGCACACATGCGTTGTCGCTGAAACCATGACATATAAATAAGAAAAAAATCAAGCATAGCCCACTGCACCATAAGAAACACTGTGATCGTGTCTTTTGTAAATAGATAGGCTACAAAATTATTTTATGGCATGTTCTTTTCACTTTATTGTCCCTTTTCTATCTGTTTCTCTTTTCTCTTTCTATGTCCATTTCTATTAGGTCCACTTATGATATTGAGTGTGCTCCTTGTCAAACACAATGACAATAGTGATCCACCTTTTGGTGGAATGTTGTTTTTGGTCATACTGCATATGTCTGATTTCTAAATATAGGTCTACCAGGTGTCATATAGATACTTTCATTTTGACTCCTTTGTTTTCTACTGCTTTGATTTTTTTTTCACTTTTTGCTATACAGCTTTTACGTGAAACTGTTTTTTATTAAGTATATAAAGGAAGATAAACCAAAAAGCAAAAAAAAAAAAAAAATTTGATTTCTTTAATATAATACTCTCTTTTTTTATTCAAACCAAATGTTCTTTTTTCTTATGAAGGACTCAGCAGGTGCAATGTGGCTACAAACATATAACTAAAAAATGTTATCTCAATTTGCTTTTTAAACTAAGATTGAGAAAACTTTATAAACTTTATGATGTTAAATAAACAATTTGTATTGTACTTTATTCAAAAATGAAACCTGATGATCAGAAAACAAATATGATTCAAATAGATCTGAACACGCTTTCATTTCTTTTGATTTAAAGGTTCTGTTTTTACGCCCCGTAGCGTATATCTGATAGGACACGGCCCTTCCACCAATCAAGTCAGTCTGGATTGTCAACCAAAACAAAAACAGTTTTTCTGTTTGATTAGTTAACACTGAAGTCTTCATACAGTACCATTCAGGAGACTGTAAGGTAGGTGGACTTTTATTTGTTTTATTTGTTTTTGACTAAAGTGGCTGACTTGCGATGTTGTAAAATTAGAAATCATTTTAACCTTTCATCATGCATTATAGGTAAAATTTCTTTTTGCCAGCAGGTAACTTTTTAAAGTTAATGCTCGTGATTTGTTGGCCACGACCGGTAACCACATACAGTAAGTGGAGCTATACATTATAACACTTAAGTAGTAAGTCATTCTAAATAATGAATAATTCTGAAATATATATTAAATGTAAATGTAATGTATATACTGTACACACATGACACTGTTTTACATCAACAAGCACTGTGTTAAGAGAAAATGAAACTTGAGTTTTTAATTTAAGGCTCCGGGCAACTGAGGGAGTCATTGTTTCCCGTAAGAAAGTTATGGAAATTCAAACTATGTAAACTATTTTAATGTCTAATTTCATGTCATTTAGTTCATCTGGGTTGAGGTTGTTTTGAACATAACATTTACAGGACACATTTAATGGTAGATGCACTAGAAATGCTAAATGCAAACAAGGGAACAATTAATAATAATAAAATAAAGCATAAAGGAATATGTTCATGCTTGCTTTTGGAAAATTTTCCGTTGATTTTGTTGATATGAAATATTTGGGTGCAATTACAAAATGAGTTATCTTTAATATAAAGAATGAAATAATGTTGAATAAACAGTATTTCAATTTTTTTATAAGCTGATGACAAACGTATTCCTTAAAAAGCTAAACATCAGTTCCCATGCAGCCTTACGAAGAAGCTTCTTGGTATGAGTAATGAAGAAACCAAAAGTATTTTGTGTTTGTTTGAAGCATGGAAATTTGGAATTCTTTAGAAGCTAGGTGCCATTCCTTTGTTCTGTTGTGAAATGGCCGAATGATTATCTCAATTACTTAAATGCCCAAGACTATAAGAAATACGCAGTTTTTACAATATTAATATTTAACCCTTTGATACATATCTCTTTTTGGCTGATATATGTAATAATGATTGGTGAAGCATTTATGCATTTAAGGGTTAAACAGAATATCACCCCCCCCCCAAAAAAAGAAAACTGGTTAAATAGATTCAATATTTACAGTCAATGTGTTACGTGTTTACTTTTTTAGGACAGGAACTCTGGAACTCCCATATTATTGGTAGCAGAGATGAACTGGATGTACCTTCAGGCCCTGTTGGGTGGAGTTAGCAAATACTCCACGGTGTTTGGTCGTGTCTGGCTATCAGTGGTCTTCACATTCAGAGTCATGGTGTTTGTGGTGGCCGTTCAGTCAGCGTGGGGCGATGAAACCAAAGACTTTGTCTGCAACACGGCCCAGCCGGGCTGTACCAACGTCTGCTTTGACCAATATTTCCCCATCTCTCATATCCGCTTATGGTCTCTTCAATTGATTTTCATCACGTGTCCATCTCTAATGGTCGTGGCTCATGTCAAGTATCGTGAAATGAAGGATCAGCAATTTACTACACTCCACAAAGATGAACACCTGTACGTGAACCCAGGGAGGAAGCGTGGAGGACTGTGGTATACCTACATACTCAGTCTGGTGTTCAAAGCAGGCTTTGATTCAGGCTTCCTCTACATTTTGTATGTAATTTATGGTTTCGATATGCCAAGGATGTTCAAATGCAGTCAGGAACCTTGTCCAAATGTAGTCGATTGCTACATAACCCGTCCTACAGAAAAGAAAATCTTCACCATTTTTATGGTGGTCTCCTCTGCTGTGTGCATCTTCATGTGTATTTGTGAGATGATCTACCTGATTGTCAAAAAAGTTCACAAGTTCTTGCTCAAACAGCATCAAATAAGTGAGGCCAAATATTCCAAAACATCATATAGGAGGATAGACCCAACAGCCTCATCCACACAAAACCTCAGTAATATTGAAAAGGCAAAGGCCTCTGCACAGGATATCAAGACATCAGAACTGGCCTAAATGTGGTCATACCAAACATGAAAAACAGGCAAAAGACACTTAAGACCATGAGCAAAGTTTCCACCAGTGTTGGGGGTAACGCATTACAAGTAACGTACATTACGTAATAATATTACTTTTCTGAAGTAACAAGTAAAGAAACGCATTACTTTATAAATACACACATTAATAATTGAGTTAAAAAGTAGTGCAAGTTACTTTTTAGTTTAATTAAATATTTTTAAAAAAATAATAATTTACTGAACAATATGCATGTGCGCCCGAGCGGGAATAGTTTGAGTCAGAAACAGAGATGACAGGCCAAAGCTTAGCCGAAGCGGAGTTATCAGAATTTAATGCATACCCACGGAACATTTCTCAGCCAATCAAAATACAGCATTCAACAGACCCGTGGTATAATTTTAAAAGTAACTATCCCCAACACTGGTTTCCACACTGTATATGCACACCAAGGAATGTTTTTGAGAATTATTTCTGTAAATAATAAAAATACTGAAATTTTTTAACAAATAATATGATTTTAAACATGTTTATGCCAGAAATGTAAGAGTAGCCTACATGGAAGTCCTTTAGTTTAGAGAAAATAAAGCCTCTTGGAGAACAACGTGATTGGAGCAGACATCAGTAAACATCCTGTCATGACCTAATAAATGACTGTGTTCACACTCAGATTGTACAATAACAAACAGATACTATTCAAACATGGACAGAGCTCACATTGAAAAGTGTTATATATTATACTCTCTATAGTATCTATTTGATGTATATGATTTGCACAACGTATACCCTGTATGTATTTATGTTTGCACTATATATAAACAATGTTTACATTATAACAAATAAAAAATGGTTTAACCTAAAAATATTAATGTGTATTAAAATGTATTTAAATATTTTTTTAAAAGAAATAACACTTAATACTAGATAAAATCACATCTCATAATAGTGGTTTAAATTAAATAAATGATTCATATGTTGTAACAGTCACGCTGTTATTATGACAACCACACATATAAATAAAGTCATATTATATGTATTATATATTTATATATTATATATAGTTTTATATAACATTACCGTACTACGGCAATACTACAAAATTATTTTTACACAGTTTCTAATGTGACTCATAGTTTCTGAGGTACGCGATTTTCCATTACTTTAACCAATCAGATTATAAAGATAAGGGTGCGCCTGTGACAGACGTTAAAATGAACCAATCAGCTGTTGAAGGCGGGACTTATTAAATACAAGCAAATCGTTCCGTTTGCTCTCAGATTCTGTGCGGAATGAGTTATCAATACGGGCAGGTAAAGTGACTCTTCCGGGTTTATTTACTTAATCTTTATCTGTATATATATCTCTGTGTTTGACTGTTTCTGATTCTGGTGTATTTGGTATACGGTGTGATGTACAGGGGTATGATGTGTACGTTCCGATCATTCCGAATGTGTGAACTTTTTAGAAACTGCTATGATTTAGGCTAGTCGGTTAGCCGCGTAGCTAACGTACATTAGTACATAAGATGTGAGTTATAACACATGTATGTTTGTTGATCATATGCATTTCGAGTGTAAATGCTGCTTTGTTGTGATCATGATTAGTTTGTTGCATTTTTTATGTATTATATGGGATCACTTTCAAACAGTGCAAGATGCCTTTTACATAAAGCTAACGTAAATCTTGCGTAAGTTAATTACTTATTCATTTATCGTTAGTGATAGTGATGTGTATTAAAGTGTTTTTGCATCTCATTGAGTACGTTACTGCATTGAGTTAGCAACGCCACGGTCATGCGTTAGAATTTCGTAATTTTAATGTATAGATTTAATGTATTTTAATGTGTAACGTAATGTATAAATGTATTTAACGTATAGATAATGTGTAGATTAAATGCAGTGTTTGGATAAAAGCATCTTCCAAATGTATAAATGTAAATATCATATTACCATAATTTTAATTTACAACAACTGTAGTAACTTTAATGTTTCGGTGAAAGCTGTAATTGCTTTTTGTTACAGGTCAGCCAAGGCTAAAATAAAATACTGAATGACGTGTAAAGATGATTTTTGATTAAATGTTGTATTTTTCTTTTTTGTTATCCAAAGGGATATCCAGGTGGAAACCCCCAGCACCACCCTCCTCCGGGTGCACCCTATGGAGGTGGTCCTGCTGGTGGACAGTACGGTGGTCAAGGTTATAGAGGTGCCCCTCAAGGATCACAGTATGGCGGAGGACCTGTACCTGGAGGTCCATACGGCTCTTATGGAGGTGCCCCCGGAGCACCATACGGTGGGCAGGCTCCTGGTGGCCCTTACGGAGGTTATGGGCAGCCTCAAGGAGGACATTATGGTCAACAGCCTCCCGCAGGTTTGAAACTTGAAACTATAATTTTTCTGTTCAGTTTGGCAAAGTATTATGTTGGTAGCACATATAAGTATATTGATAAAGTATTTATATGCAAATAAGTGCACATTTTGCCCCCAAAATGAATTTTTACATTATAAATACTATTGCAATACATGGAAAATATCAAACCAAATAACTGAAACCAGTTTTGGTGGAGGAGGTCCATAGGTAATATGATGAACTGCGCCTGGGTTTACCTTATGAAATTGACTTATTATGATCTACTAAAACATGTTTAAAAATAAAAAGTAAAAAGTTTTGTGAGAAAACTAGGATAATTTTTTAGTAGTAAATTCATGTATTTTAAATGTCGCTTAAGTTGGTACTATACTATTCTATTTTATTCATTTATCCTCCTTTCCCTTGTTTATAAAACAGGCTACATACTTCAATGATTGTCGATTATGACTTGATCCTGATTAATAATTTAAACATTGTGACGCTAAAATCAATCCATCCGACCTAAGATTAATGTTCTTCTGGAGGCCAGTGGTTTGGCATATGTATCACTTTTTATCAGATTTTTTCACAGCTTCTTAAATCCGATCTGCAAACTCCCCATGGAAGATATTGGTCCGGCAGGTGAATATTTTCCTCATAGTCTCAGGAGTGTAGACAGCCGCCCCAGGCCGGTCTGACAGATGATGTTTGAGCATCAGGGTTGGCAGCCGAGACAGCGAGAGCTGCTGCCGTTCCATCAGGCGTGAGGTGGCCACGGGCTATGCATAAAATACGAAAAATAGCAATTTATGACTGTGCTGCACTCAAGGTCCTTGATCCTTATGTGCTGCAGCCGTGTCGTGTCCCTCACTGAGTGACTGATGCCGATACACTGCAGGATGGCAGTAGCAGCTTGTCCTGATCTGGTATGGGATGTGCCCATGGAGAATTAGAGTGATGAGTGTGATAATTCTGAGCGAAGGGGTACGAGTGTATGTGTCCGGATGCGTTTATGTTGGGGAGTGTGCAATAATGTCCTGTGGGTAAGACTGTCAAATTTGCAAACTGAACAGTGCTTATTCCTTCCTGGGGATGGGTCAATCTGGGTTTTACTGAATAGCACAGTGTATTCTTGTTTTCTAATGGGACAGAGGTGATGCATCGCTGATGACTTTAGCTTTGTCGCACTGCACCCAGTTTGGATTTCAAATCTGATCTTTCGGACTGACATGCTGTCATTTTGTAAGTGATGAAATTAGATCTGTTTGTTTAGCCAGTGTTGTCAATATTTACTATATATACAATAGTTGTCATAGCATTGACTCCAATGTCAGGGACATTGCTGTATTTACACATTCGTGCATGTGCATGAAGCCTTGTTTTCTCATTCAGTTACTTGGAATATCATTGAAGTGTGTAGTCGGGTTTTTAGGGCCCAAGCACACCGGGGTGTGAGGACCCTATTGTTCTTCAAGGAGTTATTATATGGTTTTATTTCTTAATATGCCTAAATGTGCTAATTTGACCTGATTACAGTTAAGTGATGTCAGTGGCGTAGTAAGTCAGTCGCGGACCCATATGCAAAAAAAATTACGCGCCCCTTAAGCCAAAGCTCCCCCCAACCTTGCCCGTTGGCACTGTTAACTGTGGCGGGCAGGTCTGTTAACAACATAAACTTTTAATAAGGTAGTCAAACTTTTTTACTTTAAAGGGTAGATTTAAATAAAGAAAAACTAATTGTTTTGGGTAGTTTTTGACTTGACTAACTTCTCCGCCTTCTCTTTTCTCTTTAAGGCCTCACTTTTATGTTTATATTTGTCTATCCTTAATGTTCATGTAGATAGCCGCTATAGTAACCTCTCACAATGTGTTTTCTTTTTTGGGGGGGGGGCGGCAATGCGGCATGTAAAAAATGATTACGTAGTAGTCTACGGCAGCTGCGGAGTGAAAAAAAAAAAAAAAGAATGCAAACAAGAAATAACGGGGAAATAAGACATTATGGAGAAATAATAAATCACTACACATGATATGCATACAAAAATATATTTATTGCGGCCACAAATACAAATTTAAATTGAAAAAAAAAATGGTTTAATTAAATGCTGGGGCGAGCCCAGGGCCGGGCCCCCTGTTGGCCCGGGCCCATTTGCACGTGCAACTTCTGCATGCCCAGACGCTATGCCACTGAGTGATGTGCTTTAAACTGACAGGATTATTTCAGTTCAGCCTCTCAGAGTATGTTGGAGATATATTTGCATCTACATTTTTTAATACATTGCAGGTAACATTCCTCCCGGTGTGAACCCTGAGGCTTACCAGTGGTTCTGTACTGTGGACACGGATCGTAGCGGCTACATTAACCTAAAAGAGCTGAAAGTAGCCCTCATCAATTCAAACAACACCTCTTTCAATGATGAAACATGCATTATGATGCTCAGTAAGTGTTAGCATTCAAAACGCTGTACCTTGTATAAAAATAGTTTTTTTTCAGTGCTGTATTCAGTGCTTAATCCTCATTTCCAGATATGTTTGACAAGACCAGAACCGGACGTGTGGACATAATGGGTTTTTCAGCAATGTGGACATTTCTGCAGCAGTGGAGGGCAATGTTCCAACAGTTCGACCGGGACCGATCCGGTTCAATTAGCAGCAATGAGATGCATCAGGGTGAGTGAGTTAGAGATCAGAAAATGGACCCAAGAGTACGCATTTGCAGTTAGTTAAATTAAATCTGCATGTTAATGCTGTAATGATAACAGTCACAGACACTAAGCTTTAAACTTGCGTAGTCTAGCATTCTATCACTATCCTGAAGTATATCAAGGTTTGACCAATGTGTATATCTACTGTAAATCAGTACTGTCAAGAACTTCGTCAACTGAATATGGTCCAAAAATAAATAAATACATGCTATTAAAATTGGCTTTTGCAAAGAGATTACTTCACCCACTGGGCAAAATCATACCAATAAGAAATAGCAGTAGAAAATAGGAAGAGACACTTACTGGCCCATTGTTCTCGCTGTAAAACCCTTATCTAATCTGCCTGAAAGTGCGCTATTTGTAAGGGGAATTTCATTGTTGAGTTGCCACAGAAATTGCCTTTTGAAATAACCCCAACAATCGCAGTCACTTTTTTGAAATGTATTGATTTTGTATGAGAAGGCTATTCATGACTGCTAGAGCAATGTTTCAGCTGCTGTGATAGTTGTAGCCATCAAGTGTGAATAGGCCTGAAAGTGCATGGATGATTATAGGTGGAGGACAACATGGTGAATATGTAGATACTAATATATCCACAGAAATTGAGAGAAAATGGGGGCTTTAAGGACCCTTGGTGACTTCAATAGATAGGAGCACATCAAACATAAATTAAATACCCAAATATCTCTTCTTTGTATTTGACTTTGTTTAAAAAGCATAGAAAAACCTCAGGTTAAGCATAGAAAAACCTCACCTTATTTTCTTCACACAAATGTTGCTAAACAAAAAAAAAAATATTTAGTAATAATTTCAGTAAAAAACTTAAATGTAAAATTTTCATCTTGACTAGATTAGTTTTTTATGTAAAATGTAATCTCACAGTTTTTATTCTTGTTTTTCTCATTTTTAGCATTATCTCAGATGGGCTACAATTTGAGTCCTCAGTTCATTCAGGGACTGGTGAATCGTTTTAGCGTACGTAGTGTGAATGGAATCCAGCTTGACCGCTTTATTCAGGTGTGCACCCAGCTTCAAACCATTACACAAGTTTTCCGTGAAAAAGACACCGGTATGACGGGAAACGTGCGGATGAATTACGAAGATTTCCTGTCTGGTGCCGTTACTAGACTGATGTAATGTATACTGCATACAAGTTTCAGACCTGTTTTGGCTAATGGTTATAGACACCTTTGGTTTGTTGATGAAAACACGTGGCACGATACTTTCGCCTCTTGACACCCTTTACAGTGCCTTTCACTGCAGGTTACCTTTATTTTACCATATTGTGCTACAAAGCCACTATGTTTCAAGTATTGTCGACAAGCCAAATATAGAACTCCCTGTGACATACTACCTGTAATATGCTTTGCCTATCTGCTTATAAATATAGTTTTAAAGACTACATTAATGCCAAACATGCCTATTGTACATGTGAATGAGTTGCCATTAACTATACAAGGAGTGCTGTTTACAAGTTCATGAGATTATGTGATGGAAATTTGGGTATTCATTATTTCAAATCTTAATACAACTATTTCAGGTGGTTTAATCAGGAATGTTGAAGTTGAACTTTTTAAATATTTGCATATAAATAAATTTTATTCACAATGCTGTGGCTATATGGTCAAGTTTATTTAAGCTCACTTTAACACCCCAATGTAACATCACCAGAAATAGAGTATATGTAACTTTTGATTTTTATGTATTTATCTATTTTGTATGTTTTCATTTAAACTTTTTGTTCTATTTTAAAATAAAAATTTTCATTGTACAATTATGTCTTTAGTGACTGGGTGAATGTCAATGAGCAATATCTGGGTAATAGTTTGCAGGGAGAAAACAATATTTTTGTTTTATTTATTAAATTAAGCACCATCTTTATTTAAAGAATAATTGTATTACTCTTTTAAAACAGTAGAGACAAATCATCCTGTCTGGACACATAGTTTATAAATGCAGAAAAACTACTGTATATGTATACTTCCTAAATTATTTATATGATTAATAAAACAGCTGGTTATGCATAATGTTAAAAACATTGTTATTGGTTTGATGGGAGAAACACTTATGTCAGCATCTTTACCTAAATGGATTGCATATCATTAACATTACATGTATGGCAGACACTTTTATCCAAAGCAATTTATAAAGCAAAAAATACAGAGGTTATTTTTTTATCAGAATGTATTTCCCTGGGTTTGAACCCATAACCTTTTTTGTTGCTAACGCAATGCTTTCCCTAAAAATCCAGCTAAGACCAGCATAAGCTGGGAGACTAGCTGACTCACCAGCTTTGCCAGGCCAGGAGGACCAGCTTAAACCAGCTACCAGCTTATGCTGGTCTTAGCTGGATTTTTCAGTAGGGTTACCACTTAACTGTACTAGAGCATTTAAAACAAGCTTTTCTTTTTTATTAACATTTTGGATTTTGGACAGATTACAATGTATTGTCCTGATATTTATCTAATGTTTTAACAAAATATTAAAGTTTAGTACAGAAGTATCAGTGGCAACTGTTCCTTGAGACTGTTTGTACGTCTTCGTGCGACGCTGCGCAGATTGGTCGGTTTATGACATCAAGTACCGCGAGAGCTATTCAAAAGCAATGTTCTTGAGTCGCTCTCGCGGTACTCTGATGTAATACTTTAATCGTATACACTAATTTCAGTCGGTTTGTAATGGTAAGTTTCGGCATTGGACGCTGGGTGTCAGCATTGCTCTCACTACTAGACAGTTTCCTTTAAGAACGCTATTTTATGCTGCGTTCCAGGCAACCGGTAACCCATGAATCACGACTTCAAAACCACGACTCACGACTCTGAACTGGGAGTACATCGATCTAGTACGAGTTCACGGGTGGGAAGTCACGAGTTTAACTGCCGTTCCAGTGCACTTTCACAGGTAGAAGGTTGTAAAAACACGGGTTACAGGCTGCCTGGAACGTATAGCAGAGCTGCCAACTTCTGAGTTCAGATTGGAGTGAGATTTTTTTTTTTTTTTGGGGGGGGGGGGGGTGTTTGTGGTAATAATTTTTAAGTCCTTAACCAATTGATAATAGTGTGGATTTTAGCTATTTCTGTATAAAATAGTTGGAAAAACTGCGTAAAAATTGATTACTATACAAATCTAATCATATTTTACAAATTAAATTGAAATAAAAGCTTTTACTGAGTTTAAATGACTGAAATTACAGTCTTTATTATTATTTCATACACTTCTATTATGCTTTCCTTCTTATAAAAGTGCCAAAAAAGTTCTTAAAATCTAATGAATAGACTACTGGTCTCTGTAAAATGTATAACTGCAGATAACAGCAGCTTTGATTCAGTTTATCCACTTAGAAAGAGAAGCATAAAGTGATGATTTGTGATTGATTGGTGATAGAGGGACTGTCACAATCAAATAAACCAATTTATATTAAACTAAAGCAACAGATAATGTGCATGTCAAGACCATATAATTATATTTCGTATATATTATTGTTTATAGATGTCAAATATCAATTTTTATTAAAAACTGTCACAGCAAACATCACACAGGCTTGTACTGATTACAGACATGCACACGCGGGTTGATTAAAATTGCTGTTTTCTGAGGGTATCTGCGTGCGTGGAATCCGGGCAGGTCTCTGCTTCTCATCCAGACCTTGACGCTTTGTGTGTTCGACTGGTACGGCGCTGACTGATCGGCTTATGACATCAGAGTAACGCGAGAGCAAAGGTAAAGGCGGACCCTTTTGTAACATTTCGAATTGCTCTCGCGGTACTCTGATGTCCTCACTGCCGAACTTCCTGCGCAGCGCCACATAAAGTGAAATGCTCTTTGACTCTTTGCAGCAAAGAACCAGCAACATGAGAAGTGGTGGCACGCAAAAGACAGTGAAGGTACGCTAAAATATAAAAGTGTCAGTACTGCGAGCACTGGTTTAGCTACTTACATCGTGCGTTGCTCTTTCACCATCGCGCAGCCGCGCACTCGCTCTGTAGTTTGTAGCTGGCGCTCCGGCATCTGTAAACAATAACTCCACCTTCTTTGATTTGATTGGCTTTCGCATCATTTTGACTTTGACGAGCGTTTATGTTGATTGAGGCAGGCCAGATAGAGATAGCTAGGCGTTTTACAGTATGTACAATTAGGTATAGGCAATTATTTCATGACTTTTATTAAACTCAATGGGAATGTCAATGGTGGGAACGAGCCTGCGTGAGAAAATGGATATGTGGCGTGAGAGCGTGAGAATGGGGTCAATTGCGGGTGTCTCACGGTGAATGCGTGAGAGTTGGCAGCTATGGTATAGAGTCGTGAGTCGTGGTTTTGAAGTCGTAACTCACGGGTTTAGAAACCTGCCTGGAACGCAGCATTAGACAACGTGTTAACGTCATACTGACGTTAAGACATAACCAATCAGATTGCTGATGAGGTAGAGTGACGCAATGAGGTAGGAAGTGGAGTCGCCTGGAGGTACGTCACGAGTTTTTATAAACAGATTTCAAAGATATATACGGTAAATATTTAATATGCCTTGTATCGTCAGCATGTGGAAATTTCGGATAATTGGATTCACAATTATTATGTACTAATGCGCTTTTAAAATGCTAGATCACCCCTTGCGCTTTGACTCTGGTACCCTTGTAGCAGTTAACTTGTATGATCTCATGAAGTTTCATAAGCACGCGTGGTTAACGTTAGACATGTTAAAACGATGTTATGTTTACTTTGTTGTAAAGACGCTTTATACATTATCAAAACATTTATTTTACAATAAATGTTCGTTACATCGATTGCTTTAAAACACACATCAACACGTGTTTTCAAGCCTTAAATTTGACCTGAGTGTAACAGTGATGATTAAACGTGTACACAACCAGTTTGTTTAATAATCATATGGCGAACTTTTCGTATCTACAGGTGTATTTCTGAGTTTTCAACCATGTGGCCAGTGATCTGGACTGCCATGCGCTCATATGCGCCATATGTGACCTTCCCAGTGGCCTTGGTGGTGGGAGCTGTTGGGTACCACCTTGAATGGTTTATCAGAGGCACTCCCAATGCTCCAAGAGAAGAAAGAGGTATCGCAGAGCAACGAGAGGACAGGAAATTAGAAGAATTGACGGGTCGGGACAGCACACAGGTCATCAGCCTGAAGGACAAACTGGAATTCACCCCAAGAGCGGTACTGGAAAGAAATCGACCGGAGAAGAGTTAAGTGTCAAGTCCTGCAAGATTACCACATGATGAACTACAGCTTAGTCTAATTGTATCAACGTTGGGCTAATCATCTTGTTTCACTGCATGGTACCAGGCACAGATGACTTTTGGGAATCATAAAAACAAACTGATTTTTTGGGATTTGATGTCCAAGCTTTAATCACATCGTTTAGCTGCCGCTAATGTGGAGTCTTTCCAATATACACAATGTGAGCTGGTAAATCTTGATTGCTGAGAGACGTTTTGTAACATTGATTCATTAAGACTTCTTTATATACATCTTGTGCTTCAGGCAAACAGACACATGACTATGATGCTTAAGTTCAAAGTTTGTGTGGTCTCTGTCAGATGCTCATGAGACTAAAGCTGAAAGAAAGACCACTGTTGTTAAGATTTTGTATAGATGATAAAAGTGCATGCATGACAGGGTTTGAGTGGCACAAAAACTTAAGATGTTTGATTTGGGGTTGATTTGAATATTCAGAAAATGTCTTCATTGCAGTTTTATGCTAATTAGTAACAACAAACCCAGTAAATGGTGCATAATGTTACCTCATGTGTTTATGCAATTTGATGCACTAGTATTTATTTGTCAGTTATGGCCATCAATGCATTTCTAAGAATAAAGGTTTTTAGGGAGGTTGTACAGTTTAATGAAGAATCTGTAATATCTGTTGAACCTCCCCACTACACAAAAGGTTCATTGTGGTAGAAAATGGCATCACTACTGGAAACCTTTATTTTTGACAGTGTATCGAATTAATGATAAACAACAATAGTTTATTGTTGATGTTGTTTTACTGGGGGCATTGTAAATGTACAGTAGTGCTTTGGTAAACAATTACTGAATGTGACTGAGTGCTTTGGAATTATATGAAAACAAATACATTTAATTAAATAAATAGTTTGCTCTTACTTTTTTGTTTAGCACACAATTCTTTCTATCTAAAATTTAGTTGCATTGCCTTAAAGGTGAAAGCCAATAGGTGTGTTCGAGATCATCTTGCGCGGCGCAGACCGATCAGCGAGGTTTGTCACTTGCAGTGGCGGGAGGAGCTGAAGACGGAGCCGTCAAGCCGGACACCTGCTGCTTGGCGTCGTGACGTGTGCGCCGTATTTCCTTTTTTTTATGCGTATGAAGTAAACTTTCCTTTTTTTACGTGTATGAAGTAAATTACCAATATAGTTTGGTGTTTTGCTTCTTTTTATTTTTTTTATTACACAACACAATATAACATATTTATGCATTTTAACGTGTTTTTCCCTGTTATAAAAACATACATTTTTAATGTTTATTCAAACTGAACTGAAGGTTGGATTAAACATGAAACCCATGTGATCATTGTCATCATGAGGCGACCAATCACAAAGAGCTGTGTCGTCATCAGAACTCTGTGCAGCCTCTCTGTAGAGGCTGCGGCGGCTGAGCTAGCCAGCTACTCTCGAAACGCTCTTGTGATACTTTAAAACCATATGACACAGTCACGTGCCTTCAATGCCAGCTCAAGTCAGACAAAATTACTAACCGGCATGCACAGCTTCAAGTCAGCCGCCGATCGGTCTGCGCAGCACCGAATGAAGTCGATCACACCTAATGTTGACATTTGAAATGACCTAAACAAACATGCCCCAACCCCAATAGAATCTGGACCTTCTTTTGATAGACCCGCCCCACACATACGCAACCCAGACTGTCCATTAGTAGACACGCCCCTTACTGCTGATTGGCTACAAGTGAGTTTTGGTAGTCGACCCAACTCCCTTTTCCTAAGTGTTTTTCAAAAATCACGCACCCCACCTTTAACTGTGCCATTAATCAGACATTAACTTACAGTATTCATTATTATACATATTTACAGCAAGTATTCGATGAATCGTGTAATTACAGCCACACAATACTAATTGGTAGAAAAAAAGATTATTATTAATTTTGATCCACATCTATTGTTGTACAGATTTATTTTTGTGAAATGTTTTATGCACATGTTTTATCTTCAACATTAATCTCACTGCACAAGATGGTTTTTTATTGCTTTTATCAATTGTGGTTTAAATGTCGCGTTTGAGGTCATTGCACATTGACTATAATTTTTCAGAGCAGATGTATCTGTTTTTTGTGTGTGCGTGTATGCAGCATATTATTTTTCTTGCAGCACACAGCTTGAAAGAAACCATAAAGGAGACTTCGCCATTCCTCAAAGCGTTTTTAATAGAGGTAACCTTTACATTTTTTCAATGTACGTTTTGCTTCACTGCTGCCAACAAGCTAGTGAAATTTTGAGTGCTGATTTAGATTTACATCAGCAAAGTGCATAAATGCTGATACAAATCACCATCGGCATGACTACCCAAACAGTTTTCTTTTAAATGTTATTTTGAAGCAATATTTAGGTTGTGAAACTGAAATAATCCCAGATAGCACACGTACGTCGCGGAGATGTCTGCGCGATGTCTTCTTTTTCGTCTGGAAGACGTATTATATAGGGCGTTTGCTCATCTGGAAGGCGTCGCCGAGACGTCCGACCCAGCTGTTTGCAAGACACCCAGCAGATCTTTACAAGATGTATGTTATTTAGAACGATGGCGAGCCGCCGTTTCCCAGATCTTTACAAGATGTTAGAACGGCAAGCCGCTCTTTCACAGATCTTTAGAAGAGCTTTAAAAGATGCGGAGCCGCTCTTTTCCAGATGTTTAGAAGAGCTTTAAAAGATGCCGAGCCGCTCTTTCCCAGATCTTTAGAAGAGCTTAGAAAGACGGTAAGCCGCTCTTTCCCAGATGTTTGTAAGATTAAAAGATCCCTCATTAACAAATTGAATTGCCCTAAACTACAGCAAATTATTTCTACACACATCTACACATGCATGCTGTGTCGTCGATATTAAGTAATTAAAACACAATTTTCAATTGATCTTAAAACAGGCAGTTGTTGATTTTATAAAACACATTTATTCAAATTAAACAATGAAAACTTTCATTCATTTATCTTTAAAGATGCATTTTACACGACAGTATGCGAAAACAACAACATATAAACATAACATATTTAAAATAATAAAAACCTTTCCGCGTCTGCTTTATTAATCTCCATTCTGAAATAAAACATTACAAAAAATTACCAGGAAATAATCGTGAAAGGCTGTTCTTTCTTCATAGCGTTAATTAGGATCTAGAAGATAAAATTACCCGAAAGTGTTGTCATTGTTAAATAAATTACGAATGTGCGTCTTTGCGTCAAGGTCATGATTCTACATAACAACATCCGCTTGACCTCGCAATGCCAAGAAGAAGAAAGGCGTGGAACATTTGCTTAAGGTATGTAGTAATAATGCATTTAAATAATAAACTGTTTGCTGTCGGATCATTTAAATAATACCTCGAAATTGGGTTGATAACAGTTATTCATGCTTTAATATTGATCTTTCGCCCACCTGTCTGACGTTAATTTATTTTGATCGTTCATGTAACACGAGTACACGAGTTACACGAGTCTTGTGTAAGATTCTAGAAAGATATAGTGGCTTACTTTTTTAAAACGATCAGTATTATGGTTGATATTTGTATTACACTTGTTAATATTTGTTTTTGCCCCCATTTTTCATTTCATGAATATTTTCTATGTCCCCAAAAGGCCTATTTCTCTCAAATGTTATTCACAAATCTGTCTAAATCTGTGTTAGGGTTGCGTTTATAATTGTGGTTAGTGTGTGTGTAAGGCTCTGCCTGTGAAAACACATCTAAAGTCTTTTTTGTGATGTACTGTTTTCTACATAAAATCATCCTAAACAATGAAAAGAACATTTTGTAAAAATATCTTATCTTTAATATTGGCTGAGTAAGATTTTTTGTATAAACCCTCAGTCTGTTAATTTTGTCTCCAGCCTGTCAAGATCTTCAGCAGATGTTTGAGCAAAAAGTCATCATCCTCTTCGTCACTCTTCATCCGTATTTGGGGTAACAAGCACCTGCTTCCCACAAGAGACTGGACAGCTGATGTCAGGTGGTTAGTCTTTATTTGCATTCATCCTAGTACCGTCAAGACTGCTATTGCAGCTGCAAAAAGGCAAAGATAAATGAATTAGGAGTGTAGCTTTTAAAATGCTTTTACTATTAAATGCATTATTTTGATTTATTTAAACTTAAGAATCAAATAGGTGTGTAGTTTAGGTAAAATTCTTATAACTGCATTTGTCTGTTTTACAACAGATAAACAGTAACCAAGTATAAATTTACTGTTTTTTTTTATGTTGGATGGATCATCAGACCTGCACCTTCCTTGAACATGTTGGTAAGGTAACACTTCATGCAAGTTAATGATGATGCTTTTTTATAAGAACTTTTTATAAATAAATATTATTATTGTTTTTATTTAGGTATCTTACTCTGTATTTGTTCACGGTGGTCACCCCAGGGTCTCAGGACTCAAATTGAGTGCTCTATGGATTAAACAGAAAATGCAGTATAAACAAGTGTTATGTTGTCTTCAACATGTTGGTAAGGTAACACTTCATGCGAGTTAATGATGATGCTTTTTCATGAGAACTTTTTATAAATAAATATTTTTATTGTTTTTTTAGGTAACTTACTCTGTATTTGTTCACGGTGGTCACCCCAGGGTCTCAGGACTCAAAACGAGTGCTCTATGGATTGAACATAAAATGTAGTATAAACAAGTGTTATGTTTTTAAATGCCACTAATAATGTGTTTCTGTTTTCTTTCTCATTATGCTAACAAACACTCTTTTACCCCTCATGTTAGGTAGATCAACACTCCAACCATCTGCATTAGGGACTGAATAAAGGATGCCCTCTGTAGCTGGGAATGTTAGATCAGGTAATTTGCATTTGATATATTTTTAAAGACACACACACTAATGCTGCTTTTACACCGCCAGCGACTAGCAACACAATCTCGTTCATTCCAATGAAAGCTTTGCCCCATTAAGCAACATGAGCAACTGTGACCATTGACAATAGGAAGTGAGCATGTCCAGCTATGCCACAACTTTGAGTAAAGTTCAACTTGATGAAGGACTTTTGGGAGCAACTACCAATGAGAGTGAAGCAGTGAAGTTCATGTCATCCGTCTTTTGTCATTTACTGAGAGGATTGTTACTCATTTGTTTATAGTATTTACTAGGACAACCAGAATTGGGAACGCCTTCTAATAAATGCAGCATAAGGCCTTAACTGTCTGTGGCAAATATTTTTCGCACCCAAAATAAATAGGGGTGCTGCTTTTAAAGAAAAACACCACAGTTTTTCAATATTTTACTATGTTCTTACCTCAACTTAGATCAATTAATACATCCTTATCTTTCATCAATGCATGCACTTAATATTTGTACAGCACGTCGTGAATGTGTTAGCATTTAGCCTAGCCCCATTCATTCCTCGGCGCGCAGTAACATCATCACTCCTGACTACTCCCCCCCCTTTTGAGTTTGAGCGAGAGGTGGAGTAATCAGGAGTGATGATGTTACTGCACGCCGAGGTCGAAGTGCTGCAAACTTAGTGCTCTTTTGCCATACAATATAGTTCTCATTTTTATCCGCTTAAAAAATCGCCACGTTTTATTTTGTGCCACCATACTTACTCGTATAACTACTCATGTATATGGAATGAATTTCCCGCCTAATGTATTGAGGTCATGCATTAAAAAATAATATGCATGAATAAAATAATAATAAGCGCAAATCAGAACTTTAAACAGATTTAAGGTTATATTGCACAAAACTGAAAAACGAATGCAAAGTTATCCAAATTGCATACAAAATGACGTTTTATTTGTTTATATTTTTCATTTTTTTTCTTCTCTCTAATATATTCTGCTCATATTTATTTGTTTTGTATGCTTGTGCTGTTTTTCCCTTGCTCTTATTTCCACACTCTGCGCTTGCATTTCCAAAAGTTGCAGTTAGAGTTTCATGCAAATCAGGGCAGACTTTAAGTGTCCCCATTGGTCCGCTAGTTTTAGATTGACAGCTCCTCCTCTAGCCAATCAGTCGAAGAGACGGTGTTGACGTCACTTTGGTGCGACTCACAGCAGGCGATCGTGATTCGTGCAGGTGAAGATGGATAATCGTCAGATGGGCTTTGATAATTTCAGATAACTTTTTGTATATTCACTGGTAGTGAAGTATGCATGTACAGTTTCTTTAAATATAATTATTGGCATTTATAGAGTCCGTTTTGAGCTTATTTAAACTTAGCGGTTAGCGTATTTACCTCAAAGTTTACTTCAGTAATATTACCTTTATTTAAGTAATAATAGTACAGTTTGCATATCAATCCTGCTTCTTTATATGTTTATTTATGAGTTTATGCTGTTATGTGAAGTCATGAGAGATATATTTATTGTAATACGAGACATTAAATGCCGTTATATGAATACTTTTGCTTTTAATGTGCTCATTATACACTCACAGTGGCATTTTTGTGCTGGATTTAAATGCATGTTTATATATTTGTTTTTACATTTATATTGCAAACTTTTTGGCACAATATAACGTGGTCTTATTGCAACAGGTCCTATAAAACTGTACACTGTACACGTGCCTTCCCGTGTACAGTTTGAAACACATGTAGCCTTTCTACAACCCTGCCTGTCGCCTTAATAATCTTAATATATGTGGAGATAAATAAACCTTTGCACTGAATCTGGCTACTTTGATCCATTTCTGTGTTCTGGCTCTGACCAAGAGACATGCTGGAGATTTTTAAACATCTTTAAACCAATCTCCTTATATCCAATATTTATATATGTCCAATATTTAAAGTATATTATGTGTATCTATTTATTCACACACGTCATATGCAAGAAAGTAATGCAGTGTTTTTAAACTTATTTGCATTGTATGCTTTCAGAATATGAATATTGGCTCAATAAAGGACTATTAATGGAAATTCACAATTCAGAGATTGTTGGCAGATATATTTAGTTTCATTTTGTGCAGCTTGCTGGATACTTTGGAGCTTAAAGCACCAGTTTATAATTTATGTAAATTTAGCATACAGTTATTTTAACTTGTGTCATTTAACTCGGTTATGCAGTTCATCTATAGCTAGCACAGATAATAAACAAAGCTTTTTCTGTATTGCTGAGTTGTATTATTTATTATTTATTTGTATTAATACAAATAATGTAATGCCCGAGTAAACACAATGGGTCTGAAAATAAAACAAAAGCAATTGGTTTGAAAATGCTTTATTTCTTATCAATATTGGGAAATCCCCTACAGTAAACACAAAGCTTCCTTTTATAACATGTTATAACTACTGTACATTTATTCAAAATAAAAACCTGAAGCACCACACTGATATTCAGGCCGTTTGCTATTATTATTTTTTTTTTGTCAAGATCGTTCAGATGTACAACTTGGCTGAAGTCTACCAATGGTAATTTCATAAATGTATTTGTCCTAAAAAGCAGACAGCCATCTATGAAAGGTCTGAATGCCTATGATATCGTAATATTTTTAGTTTTATACTGTGTAAGTTTGCACATAACTTAATTATTATCACTTTATCATTATAGTGTACTGAGCATAGAATGTGTAAAGCCAATGTATGCAATTCATTTTAGCCTTAAACTGCAAAGACTCACTCCACCGCCTAAACCTAAACTAGCTAAAAGTATTCGTGTTAAAGGACTTTCATTTACTTGGATGACACATTATCTTAAAGAACTGACAAAGAGTACTCACAACAGACATAAGTGTATTTCTGTCAAACACTAACAATATTTTGTTTAATGAAATTTAATTGTCTAATATTTGCCAGCTGACGGTTATCCATCCTCTCCTGCACGACTATGCAGCCGGGAGTCGCACTGGAGTGACGTCAACTTCCTCTTCAACTGATTGGCTAAAGGAGCTGTCAATCTGCAACTAGCGGACCAATGGTGACGCTTAAGTCCGCCCTGATTTGCATGAAACTCTAACGGCAACTTTTGGAAAAGCAAGCGCAGAGTGTGGAAATAACAGCGAGAGAAAAAACCGCACAAGCATACAAAACAAATAAATATGAGCAGAAAATATTAGAGAGAAGAAATAAAGGAGTAATATAAACAAAGAAAATGCCATTTTGTATGCAATTTGGATAACTTTGCATTCGTTTTTCAGTTTTGTGCATTTTAATTTTAATTCTGTTTAAAGATCAAATTTGCGCTTATTATTTTTTCATTCACGCATATTATTTTTTGATCCGTGACCTCAATACATTAGGCGGGAAATTTATTCCATACATGTAACAGTCTTTAAATAAGGAAAACATGAAAGGGTTGGGTGGCTTCTAAATTCATCCCTGTTTGGATTCTAAGGAATGAATGGGGCTAGGCTAAATGCTAACACATTCAAGAAGCGTTGTACAAAGATTAAGTGCACGTATTGAAAAAAGATAGGGATGTATTAATTCGTCTAAGGTAAAAACATAGTAACATTTTGGAAAGCGGTGGTGTTTTCCATTTAAAGGGATAGTTCACCCAAAAATGAAAATAATGTAATTAATGACACACCCTCATGTTGTTCCAAACTTGTAAGACCTCCATTCATCTTCGGAACACAGTTTAAGATGTTTTAGTCCGAGAGCTTTCTGACCCTCCAAAAAATGTATGTGCTGTATACTGTCTCATTTCCAGAAAGTTAATTAAAACATCATCAAAGTAGTCCATGTGACATCAGTGGGTCAGTTAGAATTAGTTGAAGCATCATTAATACATTTTGGTCCAAAAATAATGATTTATTCAGCATTGTCTTCTCTTCCGGGCCTGTTGCGAATGCGAGTGCACAGTGGCGCTGCTGACGTACGACGCTGCTGACGTGTTATCCTTAGACATGTTTGCGAATATTGTTTTGTTTACAGCGTCTCTCTCAGACTGTAAACGGAAAAAAAAGCTTGGGTGCACCAGATAACAAGCCAACAGCATCGTACGGAAGCAGTGTCATGCACACGGTTCACAACAGACCCAGAAGAGAAGACAATGCCGAATAAAGTCGTAATTTTTGGACCTAAATGTATTTTTGCCGCTTCAACAAATTCTAACTGACCCACTGATGTCACAAGAACTATTTTGATTATGTTTTTATTACCTTTCTGGACATGAACAGTATACCGTTCATACATTTTTAATGGAGGGTCAGCAAGCTCTCGGACTACATCTAAAATATCTAAATGGTTACTAAAATTGAGGTCAGATTTTTGAAAACGTGGTCATCCAAAGTTCTCGGTACAGAAAATCTGTTTTGTATGGATCAGAGTTAGACATGGTCATGTAATATATAACAATGTAATAGCAAGTGTTATGTTGTTTTTGAAAATGCTCTGAAAATGAAAAAAGCTTTGTTTATCCACTATGCTATCAAATGCTCTTTTACCTTGCATGTTAGGCGGATCAACATTCCATCCATCTGCATTAGGATCTACCTTAGAGACACTCACTGGAGCTGTAAATGGGAAGCAGGTAAGTTGCACAACAGGTTTCTTGTAGCATTCTTAGACTAGCAATTTTTATGTGAGAACTTTAACATAATAGAAATTGTTAAACTACAAATATGGTCTATATTGTCTGAGAGAAATTCTTACTCAAGAATCTGCATATTGCTGTAGATATGCAGAGTACTTATCTCGAAACAGTCGTAAAAGATTAATGTTTTTGTTTTGTAGGTCACTTACTTTGCATTCGTCCTTGGTGGTCACCCAAGGGTCTCTAGAGTGAAAATTACTCAATCTATGGATTAAACAGAAAATTTAGTTGTATGAAGTGGTATGTTGTCTTTAAATGCCATTAAAAATGTGTTTCTGTTTTCTGTCTCATATTAAGAAATACTCTTTAACCTGCCCACTGGAGCTGGGAATGGTTAGCTGCATTTTTTACATTTACAAATAAACAAACAGAGTTAGATAAGTCCATACATACCATTCTCATCTCCGTGTGTGCTGTAACTCTGTCTGACGCAGCCCCTGCTAGCTAAGCTTAGAACAAAAGACTGGTAGTGAATTTATACAAATCACAACACATAAATTGGAAAATGTCCACGTTACTTTGTCACTTATTGGAAGCAGTATGCTAGCTGGAGCCATTCACTTCCAGTCTTTGTGCTAAGCTAAGCTAGCGGGGGCTGCATCAGACAGAGTTACAGCACGCACAGGGATGAGAAAGGTATGTATGGACTTATCTAACTCTGGGGGATACGGTGAATAAGCTAAATTCCCAAAATGTGGGCGTGTTCCTTTAAGGATTTAGGGGTATTTTGAAGTTAAATGAAGCCGTTTTACTTTTTAAACTGTCTCTTTTATAAGGACTTACTGAATTTAATTTTGCAGCAATTTGGGACATTCTTCCAGTTGTCGGCAACTTTGTGAAAAAGGCTGGAAACTTAAATGCAGGTACTGTTTCATTCTTTTTTTTTTTTTTTTACAGCTATGAAAAATAATGTGTTTTTAATTGTACTGTCTATTAATTCTTTTATACAGTTTAACTGATTCTGCTTACCTGACTCATGCAGAATTCTGGCCTGGTGTTTGGTCTGTGCTGTCTTTGGCTCTTGCATCTCCATCATCCTGACCCTCTTTAGCAGCCTGTCCATGTATTTATTTGGAGGCCACCATGAGCACCCATCTGCATAATATGACTTTGTTACTCAGATGTCCATGCGCTCCTACAAATTCTACATTTTTGTAAAGCTGCAACAAGTTGAAACCCTATAATTATTAATGTTTGATTTTGAACTATGTAATTCAAATACATGAATAAGTTACAAAAGCAGAAGTTTATTAAGATATTACCTTTTTGTTGCTTGTTTACTGATCTATCAATCCTTTTGCATTTTCATAATTGTTCATCATAACTTGGTATACAGTGGATGTGTGGCTGCAGATAACTTTCTGAAGTCAATTTAAAAAGACAAAAGTTAATAAATGCTGAATTGGTCAAATATACATTGTTGTATTTTCACCATTTTGATGTTTAGGCATTTCATAACTTGAGGGTTAATTCACGTATAGTGATGTTTCAAATCAAAGATTAATTTATTAATGACAGCTAATCATTTTATAAAGATTTTTATTACAATATTTATTTAATATCAATTTAATACATTTAATTCGTTACACCTACATTACTGATCGCAAGGGAGTGCAGCCAACAAATACATTCAGGTGTGTTCGACTTAACACCGAGATGCGCAGACAGCACGTGGTATGACATCAAAGTACCGCGAGAGTTTGGGAAAGCCCCGGAAAATGTTTGATCTCGCGGTACTTGATGTCACGATCGGTTTGCGTGTAGATCAGCATGAAGTAGAACACATCTGAAAGATGTGTGGGCTGCCTGCACTCAACGTTGCGATAATTCAGTAGAGTGTAACCTCAATCGGTTTTTGCAGCTTCTGGGTGTCGTGTCGAACGATCGCAGAACGATTTTTTGTTCTTTTCCAACTCGATTTTTAACTCCCTAGACTAGTAGGATGTTCCAACGGGTGAAGCAACAGTGCTGACGGCAGAGTTTCAGTGTCAATGTAAGTTAACCATTTTAACAGAATATATGTTGTTATGCAGGCATGTAAGTTAGTCGATCTACAGAATGATCGTCGTAAATTAATGTTCTAGACGCGATTAAAAGCTTATTAACATTTATCAATGCACTGCTATTCAGGCCGCTGCAAAGTCCCGAAGCCACGTTGTAACGTTAACTTCACATGTTACGCACTGGTGGGGATAAACCAGCCATTTTAATAGAGTTATTAAATGTCTCAAACCTTTCCCGCCCTTTAACGTTACCTTAAAATGGCCCTTATACGGATAACGTTACTGTCATTCAGACCTTTTCCTAGAAACCACTCAAAACCGTTAACGTTGTTCTATTGGAGTGGTTTGATAATTGTATTTATTAATTGTTTCAATTATATTAGTTATATCTGTTCTTTAATTCGTATTTCTAACAATTAAAACCCAGGAATGACAAGCTATACTTACCAAGATTTTGACGATCAAACTGACAGGAAAATTAACTTAAAGCCGACTATTAAACCAAAAAACATACTATTACAAAGTGAAGAGGAACGTAATGTGTACAAAATTTATTATTTACAGGTTATTAATAATGTTATTTGCGACAAAAAAGTTGAGGGTACTCGAGCAAATAACGGTCTTCTGGTAAATATTGTGGTCACGTGATGGCCTCGCGACATATAAGTCGTTTCCGGTCGTTTCTCAAACGCACAGCTGCGTCCTTTTAAAATTATTTTTAATATTTTTTTTAAATAATAAGAAATACAAAGGGGGACATTATACATATATAAAATAAAAATAAATAAGGCTCCGTCCTTATTATTATTTTTTTTTTTAAATAAGGCTCCGTCCTAGAAGGCTGCATGTCTCGGCTGCCACGTCATCAAGCATCGTCGAAGGACATCTCAATCTGCTTGTTTTCTATTTTGTTGTTTTAATTTAATTACAAAATGTTTAACTGTCCATGTTGTAAAGACAGTTGATACATGACTTTTATTCACTGTACTACATTATTGGATTTTTTTGGTGATGCATTGCTAATTTTCAACTTCTCTCTTTAAAGTTTTCATGCCATGATCACTGGGGCGGAAACCATTATGACGTTGCCTTGGACATCAAACTAAACCATCTCATTCTGGCTTTTTTCTAACATCGAAATCTCAGAAGGCCAGGACTAAGATGGACGCAGCCTCCACATGCAACCTTGCATTTGAGGAACACCCATAGAACGGTCAACTTACCCCATACTCTAACCTGAATGCAGGGATCATAAAACTTTATCTTTTACCTTAATTGTTAGATGGGTGTTGATACCAAACTTTTTTGTCTCGTCTACCCAGGAGAAAGTCATGGGTTCTGCTGCTGAGGTTGTCATAAAGCATGCTTTTTCCATTTGTTGCATTGGGCAATATTATCAAAAGATTCTGAAAGAAATAAGATAATTTTCAAAGCATTAACATGAATATGAAAGCATTAAGTCATTAATGATCATCTTTTATTATTGTTTATTTATAGTGTCTTTTATTCTGCTTACCTGACTCATGCAGAATTCTGGCTTGATGTTTGGTCCACCTGTTAGCTGGCTCTGGTGCTTGGTAGTCTTCTCAAACCTCTGAATCAAGGCCACCATGAGAGGCCTTCTGAAGACCATCATTACGCTTCAGATCCAGTTGTCTTAACTATGAGGTAAATCTTTTTTAACTGCAGCATTGAGCGTTATGTGCGCTGTTTATGCGTACTGAACGCCTTGCATTTTTGCCCTCTACTGCAACATGCATTTTTGAAGGAGCGCTAAGAGCGGAAAATCAACAGTAGTTCAATCAACGCCCTCACCATGCTCTCCCAGCTTTAGGTGCTTAGACCTGTTTTTCTAATCAAACAATACAAGGACAGATATTATTGCCTTCATGGCATGAAAGCTTAAAATCTGCATTTAAACCCAAAGGGGATATGATCTTTAAATAAAATTGCCTGTCATTTTATTGATTACAACCATAATACTGAACAACTTTAAAGGTCCCGTTTTTCCTGTGTTTTTGAAGCTTTGATTGTGTTTACAGTGCACAATATAACATGTGTTCATGTTTCACATGCGGTATTTTTCACACAATCTACTTATCTATATAGTGCTTTCACTGTCCTAAAAACGGCTGATGTCTTCTTTGTCCTATGAAGTCCCTCCTTCAGAAATACGTAACGAGTTCTGATTGTGTAGTTTGTTTAGTGTGTTGTGATTTGACAGCAGCTTAGCTTAGCCAGGGTGGAGTTTAGTCAAACACACTTGCTTTGACGTCATTCAACCGGGAAGTAGAGGGCTGTAGTCCAAACCGGCCGTTCGCTGTATTGAAAGGGGAATTCTGTTAAAGATAATACATCGCCTGGCTGGCAGTGAACTTTAAGCTTTAACATTTACAGGTATTATTTATGCTATAACATACAGCAACATTACACACTAACTAAAGTTTGAAATAGGGGATCAGAAAAAACGTGACCTTTAATGTTTAAGTATTGAGAAAAGAATTAATTCTTACTGTGGTGGAGATATTGAAAACTCTTACAAAGAGAGTCATTTTGGGTGTTTTATTTAAAGACCATGTCCCCTTTTAGCCTGACTACGTCAGACTTTGTACTTCCGCTCAAGCAAAGTAGCAGAGA
Source organism: Paramisgurnus dabryanus (assembly GCF_030506205.2). Lineage (NCBI taxonomy): Eukaryota > Metazoa > Chordata > Actinopteri > Cypriniformes > Cobitidae > Paramisgurnus > Paramisgurnus dabryanus. Next base: position 19,206,645 of record NC_133355.1, on the reverse strand, counting down.
ATGGTATTACTATGCTAGTCCCCTTTGGGTTTAAATGAAGATTTTGATCTTTCATGTTTTTAATATTTTGGTTTTTCTTTGGGTGCAATTTATATAAATGAAATACTTTGTCTGATGTGATGATGTTCTCATTGTGTTCTGTTGTTACAGATAGAACTGAACTGGAGTCTGTGAACTAATGCTGTGTTCGAGACAACTGGAACAGCAAACAAAGTTGAGTATCCGACCTCTCAACTTGTGACTGATCGATCAGCACCAACCTCAACGAGATGCATCATTTGACATTGCAGACAAGTTGGTGGCTAGCCTTTCACAGCCTTACATGAACCGCAAACAAACTTTAAACTATTTTTACAGCACATAATATTTATGAACATGAATGTTAAATGATCCAGTAACCATTTTCTGCCATAATTGGCACAAGAGCACAAACTTCTCCTGGCGTCTCATTATGTGGTAAACACGCAAATGTGATATGTGATTGACTGGAATGCATTGAGGTCGGTGGTAGGATATTTAATGACATAACATCAGAAATCCGAATTGTAACACTGCGCAATATTTCACATAATTGTCATGACCTGATTATCCTCCCATGTTTTTAACACAACCATTGATTGGTCACATGGATGCAGAGACTTTGTCCTTTGTATCTCTCAAAAAAAAGAATTCTATATTTAATGTTAAAAAACACTTACAGTAGACTGTGTTAGATAACTGTGCTTTTGGAAGTCATTTCTGATAACCGCACACCTAACTTGTCTAATGTCTTAAAAATAGGCACCAGAGCAATGTTTGTGGTAACCGTGGTATAAGAGGAATAATTGACTCCGGTCCTTTGAATTATTTGAAAATAAAGCACACCCGCGGTGTAACGGCACTCTGCTTCGCGTCGTGCCGCATTGCACCTTGGGTGTGCATTATTTTCTTATAATTCAATGGCCCGTCGTCAATTATTCCTTACATATTGAAGGTTGACAGGTTTGTTTGCATGTAATTGCAGTATTATTAATTTGGGGTTGATAGTCCAATGTTGATTTGAGAGAATTTTTTTTTTCTTTTTAGATCCTTTCTCTTTTTAATGCAGCACTTAAGGATGAACCACCCTGATCTACTAAGATGCACAGATTCAACTCTGGCCCAGCATCATCCCCACACCTCATCTGCCATCAGTTTAATTTAATGTCTGTCAATTGCAAATGCTATTTATTTCAGTTATATTACAACTTAATGTTAACTTTAATTGAGACTAGTATTGTGTAAAGCTGGGGTTTCCAAACTTTTCATTTCAAAACCTATTAGACAAGTGTAATCTATTCTAGACCCACTAAAATATTTTTACATATACATTTTTTTAATGGGGTAAAACACATTTGTTCTCTTTCAGTGGAGTCATTTTATTTTCATAATATTTCATAATGTAAAGCAGTGGTTCTTAACGTTATTCCTCGAGGCCCACTGCTCTGCACATTTTGTATGTCTCTTTTATCTGACAGACTCAGTTCAGTTCATTGAGATCTCTTCTAATGAGCTGATGATTTGAATCAGGTGTGTTAAATAAGGGAGACATACAAAATGTGCAGGGCAGTGAGCCTCGAGGAATAACATTAAGAACCACTGATGTAAAGTAAATACAAGTTTATTTGCAATACCAAATATTTTATGGTATATTCTTTCAAAACCATTGTCATTGTTAATTATTAATTTGGCCAAACTGTTGTTGCATCATTAAGGTGTGCAACACACCTTAACCTACTGTGTGACCGACAAGTGGGTCCTCCTGACCCACAGTTTAAAATCCCCTGGTGTACTGAATGTATTGTAATTAAAGTCGCATCTAAGTCTTGTGTAACAGTCTCCATTATTTAAATTGTGATTATATTCACAGTTTCACATAATACTTTCAGCACTTACTACATCACAGTGTTTTTAATGCTTTAATTTTTAGGTTTATTATAAATTCATTCATTTTTAAAGAATTCTTTCTTTATGTAGAACATGCAAAGTCTAAAATGGAAAGTGTCATGATCAGCTCTGGGTCTTGTGCAGTGATTAAAAGAGCAGGTAGTAAATGTCATAGCTTTGCAGTATATTGGTAGGCTCTGGATGTAATGAACATTCAGAACATATGTTTCATAAATTAAATTTGGTAAACAAACTTGTCAGAACAATTCATGCTGTGATGCTGGATAATACCTGGTCAAATTAATACATGTATAGTGTGTTTCGACATTGTATAAGGTTTCTTCATCTATACAGACATCTGTTAGAGAACGGTGCAGAGACTGCTGTCCATTATTGGTTACAGTATATTTGTTAAAATGTTGCCAGTAAGATTATTTCCGTGTACAAGGTACTTTCTTTGAGAACCTTTAAGTGTTTTATTCTGCACTTAAAGCATAAACGCAATTTAAATGCAGGAGTCCCCTCGTCCTTACTGCCAAATATGCAAGTGAAACTGGACTAAACGCATACAGTATACATACGGGTATGATTTCATGTTTCTATATTACACGTGATACGAGGTAGGGTATATAAAAATAATATTTTATGAATGCTACATAAATCCAAACTCTTAAAAAACTGGCAAATTATATGCAGCTGGGGTTTTTTTTATCTTTTGTTTGTGTTTAATTACAATTAAACAAGAAATAAGTGTAAACAATGAAATGAGTTGAGCATTGAGGTGAGCTGATTCGTCTGCGTTTGCTCGGATTCAAGATCTCCAGAAGATGCATGCAGCTCGTAAAAATTTCGAATGTTTCAAGACATCGCCAAGACGTCTTGCAGAGATATTGCAGACGTCTTACTTTTCAATGTTCGCAGCCGATCTACAGAAGATGAAGCGATATTTAGCAGACGTCTCCGCGACGTACGTGTGCTATCTGGGATGGCTTCAAGTTGTCCCCTAATCCAGTGGTTCTTAATCTGGGGTCCGGGGCCCCCAGGGGGGCCGCAAGATGGTGCCAGGGGGCACCAGTTTTATGATATTTTATAAAATACATTTTATCATACATACATTTATCATTAATTCTGTATAATTAAACCTAAAAAAATAAGGCTACTAACCAACAGCACTACTTTGTATAACATAATATGTTTTGTTTAATTAAAATGTCAAATTTTAGAACAGTTTTTTGTCATAAATTATCTTTGGGGGGGGGGCGCGAAGGCATGCACTGTACACAAGGGGGCCCGCATGCGGAAAAAGTTTGAGAACCACTGCCCTAAACAATGTACATTTGTTAAAAAAAGCTATATAAATACAAATGAGCTGAAAATCTTTTAACCACTTCGCATTTACAACTAAGTTGACAATACTAGTAAGCCCAACTTCTAGTCCTGGGTTTAAAAAGAACATCTGCAAAATTCTGTTTTGTATTGTTAAACAATATTAAACGTTTATACTTTAACTTTCCTTTATGCTGTTTTTTACCTGTAAGATATTATTTTGTTAGATGTTACAGGCTGACAGCTTCAGTCATTTTTTAATGACAGTGTCTAATGTTTTGTCTTTTGTGTTTCTTTGAGGAAAGGGATGTTTGGAACAACATGTGGGTGACAAAATTATAGTTTTCATTTTTTCATCAGTTTGTTATGAATACTACACTCTGGTAAAAGCATAAACATTGAACGTGAATACTGGGGGTTGTGTATTATGAAAGATGACTGATTGTCTGTAAACAATTAACATATTTATACAGTGGTACACCAGGATATCATTCAGATGTTATTAATATCTGCCACATCCTTCCATAGCAGAGCTTTTGGCAAAAATTGCCCAGTGAAAGAGAAGTGAGCTATAATTAGGCAAACTGATTCTGGAGAGTACAATTTGTGTCCATCTGTTCACATATAATGTCCAGCTTTCCTTTGGCCAGTAAAAGTATTCATATATATGATATATTATTATACTGTCATCATAATTGTTCATACTGTTTGAAACATCCGCTCAGATTAAATTGTTTTGTATTTGATGTAACAGACTATACAACCTTACAAAAAGTATACCATTGTCTAAAAGTATAGTATTTCTATGAGAGATCTCCTGTAAGCCCATTAAGTCCTGTGTTGGAGAGGATGTGGTTTATGGATTGTTTTAGTTTGACCAAGTACAATTCTGTGGATTAGATGGTTAAAGGTGCTGGTTTATCCCAGGGGACAAACAAGCTTATTGTTCGTTAGTGATAGGAAAAAGAAAGGACGCCGGCCACCCTGTTTAGTCAGGATGTGTACAGGCTCCTGCATGATTACTGTAGAATTATTCACTAGCGAGTTTCCCATCAGCAGCAGAAACAATGGAGAGACGCTCAAAATCCTCCCCTTTCCCATGGGCTTCACAGTTCAGTTCCCACAACCGGCTCAGTCTGTCCCTTTTTGAACCTTTTAAGATAGTTACAAGAGTGACTTCCATAATCTTCAGAATGAGCCCCTAGAGTCTTATCAATAGCCGCCTATTGTCCCATTCAAGATAAATTACTCTAAGTTACACTACGTTTTTGGCACATATGCAAACAAATACTTATCTGCTGCATCTCCAACATGTTCTTGTTATTTTTAAGTTCTAAAAACCTTGGGATACTTACGTAGAGTATTTATGTTAAGCAGGGTCATTATTACAGATACTAAACTTACATGGCTAGAACTGGCCACTCATTAGCAAAGATGGCAGATTTAAGCTGCCTTCTGAGCCACTGTAATGTAAAATGTGAAGGGGATGAATGTTATGCTGGTGATTTTACGTAATAAGATATCATAGAATAACAATAATAATTGCCTGATTATTTTGTGTATGAGGCATCAAGCATTGATCTTCATCAGAAGTTTATTAATAAGCATCGCTTATGGCTTCTGAGAATCCAAGCTGTGAGTCACCATTTAAAGGTTAAAGATGCTGATGCACAATGAATCACCGCTGCCCTGTATATGACCATGTCCAAACTCATCAGCTCTTCATCTGGATTAACAAGCATTGTATCTGGGTTTGTCTTTTTTATAAGTAGTGGAGCTGTAGGCTAACATTCACCATTAGTTTTGCTTTAGTTATGCCATAATATGGGGTAGTCATGATGGACTAATGGTTAGAGAGTTGGCTTGTAACTCAAGATTTGCCGGTTCTAGTCTCACTGCTGGCAGGTTGCCATTGAGGTGCCCTTAAGCAAGGCACCTGTCCCCCAATGCTCCACAGGCGCTGCAGTGATAGCGGCCCATTGCTCTGTGTTTGTGTGTGTTCACTTCTAACTGGATGGGTTAAATGCAGAGGTCACATTCCAAGTATGGGTTACTATACATTGGTTATTACGTCACTTTCACTAATGTGAATAGTTTAAAATCCTTCAATTGCACTCTTAAAAAAGGATTTACACATCTTTGTGCGTTAAGCTTTAACACATTATGTGTCATTTTGTGTTGAGTTTGTGTTCAAATATAACACAAGTTAAAATGTGTTGTTGCAATAATAACACAGAGACCGGTGGATTCTAATATGTTGTTTTTAACACATTCGTTCGAAAAGTGTGGATAAAAGTTTTTTATCCCCGATTTCCTCTTTAGCTGTGCATTTTGCATGCAGAGGTGGCACTCGTTTTTGTTAGAAAAAAAAGTTTTGTTTAGTATTGTCATTTTATGTAATTCAAGGTTTCGGGAGTGGGTCATGACTTCCTGAAACAGCCGCAAGTGGGATTTGACCAAAAACAATGTAACAATGCCCGTCACTGGACCATTGTAAGAGTGAACAACCATGTTAGCCCATCCCTGGACTGACCAATGGAGAAATACAGGAAGTCCTACTAGCGCTTTTCCTGGTTACCTAACTTATTTATTTAAGCATCTGTTTGATCATCTGATGCAAGTGCATGTATATTTGTAAGCCTATTGCAGTTTTGATGGTTGTGACAAATATTTAGTTAAGTCTATTTTAAGGGACACTCCGCTTTTTTTTATATATATATATATATATATATATATATATATATATATATATATATTCTCATTTTCCGGCTCCCCTAGAATTAAGAGACTGCTATTGAAAGTTACCAAGGGGACTACTTTCGGGTGCCTAATATCATTGCCGCTGCTGCAGCCATGTTGCTGCAGCCATGTTACGGCAGCAAAGTCCTTTATTACACCAGAATGAGAGTATAGTTCCTAGCCATTAGTTCCTAATTTTCTGTCGGTCTTAGTACACAATGTTACTACAGAAGAGTCAAGTTTTAAATAGGAAAAATAATCTAAACTCTGGTTATTTTGAGCACAATGCTAATCAGATTCAGTGGATTATGCTAAGCTATGCTAAAAGTGGGACCACCAGACCCGGAGATTGGCTGAATGGATTCCAAAACGGTAAAAATCTAATGTTTAACTATAGGGGAGCTGGAAAATGAGCATATTTTCAAAAAAGCAGAGTGTCCCTTTAAGTCAAGTCACTTTAATTTTATAACATAGTATAGAAACTCAGACTCACTCATTTTTAAATGTGCGTTATTGGGTAAACATCCCTGTTATTTTTAGGCCATTATTTTCCCGCTGTGGGATTGTGTGTGACTTCTTGTTATGGCTTTCATTTCAGCTGGCAGGAAGTATAAGTTTGACCATTTTAAAGCACACACATTGGCACATGTGCCTGGTGCTGCAGCCTTTATATCCCCTCCAGGAAAAACATTGGCACTCAGGCATAATCCTCCACAGGAAGCAGGCTGACCGGCCATTCGAAGGCAAAAACTCCAACAAACAGCCCTATCCCATGATGCTTCTTCATATATTGAAGGTATGTAGAATTCTCATGTTTTAAAACCTATTTAAATGTCCAGTGTTGCTTGAATAAGAGATGCATAGAATAGAAAACGCACCAGTTGTTGGCGCAACAATATCAGGATGCAGGGGAAGGCCTTCAAGATTGACAGTTCATTTTCATTGGTGCTACTATGTGCAAATCACCTAAGGGCAAGCAAGCTGGCAGTGTCCCTGCTGGGTTTCACAAATAGAATGACCTTTGTCCAATAAAAAAAAATTGTCCTGTAAAAATGTATTCTGCAAAGTAATGACTCGAAGAAAGCAAACGTGCAGGACTTTTTTGTTATTATGCATTTAAAATGGCACACGTTTGTTTGCCTTTGTTTAATGCATGGGTGTGCACATAAAAGCACAGTTGGCAATGCAACACAGATTTACTGTTTCATGCCGTGATTAAGCTCTTGTAGGTGTTTTACACACCAAACTTTGTTTTCACTGTAAAACGGCTTTGGCAGCACACAAAAAGAGAGGGAGTTTGATAGTGCACCAGGCAGGTCTTTCTTTCTTTGTCTTTCTCTTTGCATGTTAACTGAAGGAAACTAAAAGGGTCAACCCATACCAGCTGTTGACTGACCCACACATCTTGTGTAGCACCTCATAAGCCTTGTATTGGAACGAGATGACAGGCAAACAGTTTTTGCTGGCCAACTGCGATAGGGGGAACTATCCGTTGAACAAAGACAAGTTATGGTTGGCAACCCCACAAGCACAAGACTCATTAATCTTTCATAAACTAGAGCCCAGCAGTGCAGATAACACCCCCTAATAAAACATGATCGCCATTAGCGACATACCTTTTGAGGGAAAAAGCACTTGAGTGCTTTGCTAAAATATAATTTTTACCATATTGTTTTGATTTGATTGCTAAGTTCACTTGGGTGAAATGCGCATATCTGTACCGAACCTTACTGTAAATTCTCATCTTTTTTTGTTACAGATACTTTCTTTTCATTGTGGAGAAAGCTCAGACATTGCTGGAAATTACTTCTGTGGGCACAGTAAAAGAAATGCAAGGCCTAAGTGACATAGGATGGCTGAATTGACAGTTTGAAACAACTAACCAATTTTTTTTAGAGTTAAAACAGTATCTCAATTTCTTAAAATTAAACTTCAGCATTTAAAAACAAACTTTCCAGTGTGTATCATGTGATTTATAAAGAACAACTGCTTCATTTATATGATTTGAAGCATATCAATATTAATCTATTTGCATGACAAAATAGTGTGATAGTTCACTCATAGAAATCACGTTGCCTTAAAGGTTCTTTATACCAATCCCATTAAACCATTTTGTTTCTTTGAAAGAGTCTAAAGTTATGTTAACTTAACGGATTAGTTCATCTTCTTGATCCAGATAATTTACTCACCACCATGTCATCCAAAATGTTGATGTCTTTCTTTGTTCAGTCGGGAAGAAATTATGTTTTTGAGGAAAACATTGCAGGATTTTTCTCATTTTAATGGACTTTAATGGACCCCAACACTTAACACTTAACTCAACACTTAACAGTTTTTTTCAACAGAGCTTTAAAGGACTCTAAACAATCCCAAACACGTGACCTTTAAGGGTCTTATCTATCTAGCGAAACGATTGTCATTTTTGACAAGAAAAATAAAAATATGCACTTTTAAACCACAACTCATGTGAAAACAAATCTTTTCAGATCTGTAAAATTAATTCATCCACTACCCTAGATGGCGGCGTTCAGCTTTAAACTATCCGGTCCCCCACTCCACTGAAAATGAATAAGAGATGCGAGTTGAAGGGAAATAAATATGCTGAATCTTCCCACAGTTAACACATTTTTCAAAGTGTCTTTATTATTACAGTGCCTCCGTTATTACTGTAAGTGTATATTTATAGTTATGTGATTTAAATACTGTTAAATAGCGTCAACTGATATATTTTCTGCATGGCTAACGTCTAACTTACTGTTGCGCTCTGGTATAGTCTGCCTCCTCTGCTGCACACTGTCATTGGTAACGTTGTATTTAAAGTACATTTAACCCTTTAGGGTGGGTTGCACCAACAAGGATTAGGCCTAAATCTGGTTTAAATCAAAGCTTATTTAATAATTCTGTTGCACCAAACTTTAAACCTGTTTAAAAATAATCAGGTTTTCATTTAAACTGCCATTTGGATTCAAGTTTAAATTTTACAGTAAACCTAGATTATCTTTAATCCTGTTGCTCCATTACTTTAAACTCTGTTTTAAATCTCAGTGAGGGATTAACTTTAAACTTGCATATGAGGAGGTTTAAATATGTTTTTTTTTTTCAATTAAACGTCTGGCTAAATGATTAGAAACACATACCGCGAGCGTGGTGGCGCTATTCAAAGATGTGTTTATTATAATGTCTCAACAAAGTGAGTTTGGCGGCTCAAAATGATTATTAACAGCACCGGTGACAGCTACCGATGCTCGTATGTGCTTCTCCTCTGTCACACGCGCTCCAGTCAGACGAAGGACAGTGAATGAACGGACACATGGTGGTGCTTTATGACAAATGCGTCAACGCATCTTGTTCATTATATCACCATATCTGAGCTTTGCGATATTTCCTGTCACAATATTTCCTGATCTGTTAATCAATACAATTGTTTTAAAAGATTGTCAAATGTTTTTATTTGAATCAGACCTTTAGATGAGCCTACCGGTGTATGTAGGTGATCCAAAAATAACATCTTTGATTGCATACTGTTTCTTTTTGAATGACAACGTCAACATTGTTGCTGTTTAATTAGACCGGAAAATTCAACATGGCGGACAAAATAAATCGCAGATGAAGGGTTTAATACAGTTTAAAGTTTTAATCTAAGATTTGTTAATCTGTGTTTAAATTTAAGTGGTGCAACACAACTCAAATTAAAATTAAACTGAGATTAACAGACCCTAGATTAGCTCTAAACTCTGCTTAATTTAATCCTTGTTGGTGCAACCCACCCTAAGAGTTCCTAGGGACATTTTGTGCCATTTTGATTTTGATTTTTAAACCATCTTGACTGTGATGATTGAATATTGCCCAAACTTGCCAAAGGTTAATCATTTTTGATACATTTTTGAATTTTGGTTTCAGTTTTTTAAATTAGCTTAAAATGGCTAAGCTACGCAAAAACCGACTAATGTGTTCCTAAGGACAAAAACTGCCCCATTGAAAACCATTATAACTACCATTTTTGACCCCCCATTTATCTTAACATAAACTAATACATACCTTTATGTCAATATCATTTTAAACTACTGGCCTTGAAGTTTTAATTTTTATACTTGTCCACCAGGTGGCGCTACGTTTTACCATTTCATGCATTCATCAAAATGTCACAATTTTTGCTGTTTTCTGCGGACCGCATAGCTGCTGAAAAGATAAACCATTAATGTTGAAAATTGGTGTGTGTGTAAAATAAGTGTGTCTGAGTGGTAAGGGGGTGGTGGTGATGTCGGGGTGGAGTCGGTGTTGAGTGGGGCAGGGGGGCATATTCAACATATCCAAATTCTTCTCTTTTTGAAGGGCACATTCTGCGTTATAAACTAATTCAGTAATAAAAACGATGAGAGGCCAGAACCGAAACAAAATCAATGTTCATTTTGGTTCTCGCTCATGTTGTTTATGCAAGTACACTGCTATAAGTATGAACAGTATACCAGAAGTAGTGAAAATGGCAAGGCATTACAGCACACATAAGGCTCCTGAAATAATCATGCACTTCAAGAGCGAGGATGGCTCCTCATCTTCCTCCGAGGATTCTGAGGTCGACACGGAGGCCTCAGAGGTGGAAGTAGACCAGCTGGAGTCCAATTCATTAGAGGGATCTTCAGAAGACTTCTCAGAAGGTGAGAGCGGAGAGGAGATGGATGAAGTGGCGGCAGGATGGACGTCAAATATTGAAAAATCTTCTGGTCTCCCAGAAACATGGATACGCTCCGCTACTTCCCAGCAGCCAGAGATTTGATCCCAGGGCTCACACACTATGCCACTACCCGAATCAGAGCCCTGACTTCAAGCTTTTCATTGATGCTGATGCATGAAATCCTGCTGCATATTGGGGCCATGACAAACCTACATGGGAGACAGTCATAGACTGGAGAGATCTTGAGACAGAGAAACTGCAAGCTTATGTGGGGCTTCTCATTCTGACCGGTGTTTATGGATAAAAATGAATCAGCCCTCAGTCTGTGGAGTGAGAGATCAGGACAGGTCACTAACTGGGCTACGATGTCCCACAAAAGGTTTCACGACATCAGCCAATCACTGTGGTTCGATTAATGTTAACATATTGGCATTTAAAGGGTTAAAATTTCCACAAATTTAATTAATATTTGACATATATGTTTCAGGAAGAAGTAGTGTTAAAACATTTAATAGTTTAAAGTGGAAAAAATTATTGATGTATGATATTTTTAGAGCAGTTTTTGGGAAGGTGTCATTTTTGCCTTAGGATCATTTTGGCCTTAGGAAGTGTGAGTTTTGTATAAAATCTGACCCTGTTCAAAAAATAACAATGCATCAAAATCAATGTTGCTACCAATCTTTGACCCATCCTAGGGTCTAATAATAATTATAATCAAATGGTGGTTCAAATGTTTTTTTTGGGGAAAATATTTAGTTTTTTTGTTTTTTCTGTTAAAAAACATGGGTTAATGTAAACAAACTGGCATGTAAAGGGTAAAAATTTCCACAAATTTAATTAATATTTGATATCTATGTTTCAGGCAGAAGTTGTTCTAAAAGACTGAATCATTTAAAGTGGAAAAAATATTCACATATGATATTTTTAGAGCAATTTTTAGGAAGGTGTCATTTTGTGGCCTTAGGAACACTTAAGGAAGTTTTTTATAAAATCTGACCTTGTTCAAAAAATAACAATGCATGAAAATCAATGTTGCTACCAATCTTTGACCCATCTTAGGGTATAATAATAATAATAATCACATGGTGGTTCAAATGTGTTTTTTGGAAAATATTTAGTTTTTTTGTTTTTTCTGTTAAAAAAAACATGGGCTAATGTAAGCAAACAGGCATATAAATGGTTAAAATTTCCACAAATTTAATTAATATTTGATATCTATGTTTCAGGCAGAAGTAGTTCTAAAAGACTGCATCGTTTAAAATGAAAAAAGTATTGACGTATGATATTTTTAGAGCAATTTTTGGGAAGGTGTCATTTTGTGGCCTTAGGAACACTTAAGGAAGTTTTTTATAAAATCTGACCTTGTTCAAAAAATAACAATGCATGAAAATCAATGTTGCTACCAATCTTTGACCCATCTCAGGGTATAATAATAATAATAATCACATGGTGGTCTAAAAGTGTTTTTTGGAAAATATTTAGTTTTTTTGTTTTTTCTGTTAAAAAACCATGGGCTAATGTAAACAAACAGGCATATAAATGGTTAAAATTTTCACAAATTTTATCAATATTTGATATCTATGTTTCAGGCAGAAGTAGTTCTAAAAGACTGCATCGTTTAAAATGAAAAAAAATATTGACGTATGATATTTTTAGAGCAGTTTTTGGGAAGGTGTCATTTTGTGGCCTTAGGAACACTTAAGGAAGTTTTTTAAAGGAACTCTTGAGGGTTAATAACAGTGAATTCAAACTTTGAAAAAACTTGCTCATTGTTAAATCAGCACGGGACCGTGCTTTGAACCCCCTAGATTTGGGCTAAGCCCCCAATGTCTACAATGTCTGGCTTCGCCCCTGATACTAATTAATGTCTTTGTGTCAGTTTATTGTTTAAAATGGTCCGCAAATGTGTGTTTTTATATATGTCGCACGGGAGCTTTCTATGTCACTACGCAATTACGTGAGGTCGCGCTGAGGCATCACAGGACCGGAGATAGACGAGAAGTTGTGGTTTAAAAGGGCATATTTTTATTTTTCTTGTCAAAAATGACAATCGTTTCGTTAGATAAGACCCTTATGCCTCATTTGGGATTGTTAAGAGTCCTTTGAAACTCCGTTGAAAAAAACTTTTTAAGTGTTTTATTAAGTGTTATGGGGGTCCATTAAAGGCCATTAAAATGAGAAAATCCTGGAATGTTTTCCTCAAAAAACATAAGTTCTCGACTGAACAAAGACATCAACATTTTTGATGACATAGTGGTGAGTCAATTATCTAGATTTTTTAAAGAAAATGGACCAATCCTTTAAAAAAGTAAGTTACCCGGTATCTTTAAAATTTTGAAGTTAATTCAACTTAAAAATAATAATTGATACAACTTTTTTTAAGTCAACTAATATTTGCTAAGTTGAATTAACTTACTTTTTTTAAGTTGAACCAACAAATCTTTTTTACAGTGTACAATGAACATTTTGTGAAACAGAAAGGTTCTTCAGGTGTTAAAGGTTCTTTATGGAATTGTTAGCTAAAAATGGCTCTTCTATGGCAGAGTAAAGCCCTTTTATTGCTAGGAGTGTTATTTAAATATCAAGATCATGAGATTACACCAACAAAGTGTTGTAATGAATGAATAAATCTCAAAAGAGCTAAACATTTTTAATAAAAGTAGATAAATATGAAAAAGATAAACAATATGCATTGATTTTAAATACATTAAATATTGAATTTAGTTCACTTTCACATAATTCACTTTGTTCTCAAATACAGTATGGTATTAATTACCCAAGCTGTACCGTATAAAACATTTATATATTTATGCATTTGGCTGACGCTTTTATGCAAAGTGACCTGCAGTGTAGTACTTGACTGTAAAGCACCATTTGGTTTGGCGTTTATTTAGCCGCTGAGCTTTAGTGTTTTAAATATTTCTCGACTTGAGTTTCTTTGATTTAATCACTGCTAAAGAGACCTTGTATCTAGTCACTGATCACGGAGGACAGTCCATCCCACTGCTCATTTCCCTGTTTATCTAAACAAAGGAAATGCCCCTCTAATGTACAGTAAACCACTTACAGTTATTTATGTGTGTCTGACTTTCACTGTATTGTAACTCCCCAAAATGTGATCCTTGGTTCTCATTGTTCTGTTCTTTAAACATAATGTCCTTGTTTGGAGGGTCTGTCATTGTTGTCAGTCTTATTGTGCTTTTTGTGAAAATGGTTTGTTGAGGGGCTTTTGTGCGTAGCTGGTTTCACATTGTTTATGCAGTTAAGGTAGCTAGGGAGCATGTCCTCCGTTGGGTGTGCTTCTCTGTTGTCCCATTTTAACCCTGATGCAGGGTACCTGTCATTGGTTATGGGTAGAAAGAGATGATCCCTCTCTTTAAATGTTGCTAACTGAACTTTAGCTTGTACAGATCGAGATGGATTCCTACCGATATGTTTACTAATATCCTCCTGGCACTGATATCGCTTCTCTAGTCGGTAAGTTACTGCTAACTGAAGCAGGTGAAAAAGCTCAACGACATTGAGGAGAGCCGAGATCGCAGCGATCACTTGCGTGTACACGGTGAATATAGTTTTCTCGGTGGGCCGTGAGACATAGCAGTCAACTGTGTGAGGACATGGAGACCTCCTGCACTCGTACTTTGGCTCGACTACAAATCCATACAGGAACCACAGGCCTACAATGAAGCCGATTTCTAGAAGAACTTTCAGGGCTAAGCTGGCTGCGTAAGCACACAACAACCGTCCTTTTAGCTTTGGAGGTTCTGGAGCTCTACTTCTCTTTTCCGATGCTTTGTTTGCATCCTCTTCATCTTCCTCTATTATGGCCTCCAGGGTACGCTCATTGGTTTTTGGATATCTTTGTCTTCTGCGCTCTTCTACTTTTTCTTCTTGCTTTCTCTTATCTCCAGCCTTGAGGGCCACGTAGCCGAAATAGAAAATAGTCGGCGTCGAGACGAAGATGACTTGCATAACAAAGTACCGGAAGTGGGAGATGGGGAACGCCTTGTCATAACAGACGGCCTCACAGCCGGGCTGTTTGGTATTGCAAATGAAGTCAGACTGTTCGTCGTCCCATGCAGATTCGACCGTCGTGCCCAGCACAAGCATTCGGAAGAGGAAGAGCACGGTTAGCCACACACGCCCAATGGCTGTCGAGTACTCCTGACCCTCTTCCAGCAGGTGCTCCAGAAAACCCCAGTCAGCTCTGGACATCCTCTACACCGGCAGAAACAACAAGTTTACACAAAATGAACATCTGTAGAAAGAGACCATTTTTAATGTGGGATCTGAGCTTAGTGAATGGCAAACATCCCTACAGTATTTAAGCTTGACAGAAAACAGCAACATTATACAAAGAGGAAGGCAGTGTTCACCATATATTGCAAAACATGTTTTTTTCCTCTAAATTGTTTAGCTAGACATGAGTAAGACCACCACAAAGAATAAAGTCTCAGGTTCAGATATTTAATAGGGAACAGGTTGATTCTGTTTGTAACTTTTATCCTTCAATAACTAAAGCAGGTTGCATCTGGTAACATACATAGGCTGTTTTCTATTTATGAGTCAAATTGCCCAATTGTTCATGGGTAATTTAGTCTTTTTTTTTTTTCGTTTCAAAAGATTGAAAGAGAAAATTTATACATAAATTATTTAAAATTACTGTCAGAATTTATGTAACTCCAACAAGTAATATGGACTAAATGACCCTCAAAGGAATGCTATGAAAAAATAGATCATGAATCCCGGGAATGACCTGTCATTAGAAATTAAATTATCACAGACAGAAAGTGTAATAATCAGTTTTCAAGCATGAACTTCTGAAGAGAAAGCATCTGTGTCTTTTCTTTGAAGACTCATGGGACTCAGCAAAGCGTTCCAGCTTAAAATGACTCGCGTTTGTGTAAACACCACATACACTGTTCATTCCCAGACTGCTCTTATCTGTTTGTTCGTTTATTTTCTTATTTTCTTCTTTCAGCAGACCTGGTTTGTTTATGTGGTCGATTCATTCACACATTACATAACTGTTTGTACATAAATAAGAATAATAAGAATGTATTATTTCAATATTTTGCCCCCTGGCTATGAGTAAGATCTTAAACAGATTATTTTATTCAGTGTTTAGCCCCAGGGGAAAATCAGAAGCCTTTTTATGGCTTATATAACAGAGAAATATGAATTTTAAGAATCTCTCTCTCTCTGCCTTTTTGTCTTTTTTTCAGCTTAAATGTTTCTTGAATCTTTAAATAAAAATAGCAAAATAATAATTAAAGTCCTTTATAAATATACTATATAACAGTCCAATAGTTTTTGTACATTCAATTATGAACACATTTGGATATATGTAAAATATTGTTAGTATTCAAAAATATGATCAAATGTTAATGTTAGTTCAGAAACTTGGTTATATATACAGTATATAGTCAGTTGTGTTAGGTTATTATTATGTAACAGATCAAACTCTACAGGAAAGATGATTTATTAGACATAAACAGGCTTACCTGTGAGCCCTGCGTAATGTTTATATCTTTACTATCCGTGTGAGGAGATTCTGCAACTGAGACTCTTACAAGCACTTGCCGTTGAGGCTCTTAATAAGAAAGAGAAACAAATGGGGGAAAGGAAACTTTCCCATGCTTTTTAGTGGCCCTCCCACAGGAACTCGTGCAGGAAAAGGAACGGACGGGTTCAAAAATAGATTCTCTTAACTTTGCAAAGGCCAATCTGGTCAAGGGCTATAGTGCATTTGAACATGCATACTTTTGGTGGTAAATAATATTTTTGTTTACATAGTTTAAAATAATGATTATTATTAGTGTGGGGAAACAATCTCCTCCCATGTGCATTCTAAATCAAATTACATCATTATTATTATTTATAACTTATTAATATCAAATTTTTCCCTGATCTTATTGATGTGTACTGTATGTGTATATACTCAGCTTTGTCACACTTAAGGACTTAGGATATGTAACACAACCTCTCTAGATGTAGATCTGTGTATTCTTCATAATCACCACAGGATGGCGATATAGACTAGTGAGGCAATGACAAAAAAAGGACTGGGAGAATTGTAAAGAGCAAGGCCAACTACATTTTAGCATTACCTGTTACTCCAGCCATCCCTGACTATGGCCAAAGAGATAAAAAATGCATTATGAAAGTGTGCTACATTAATTCACAGACATACATATTGCTTTAATGGTTTAAATATAGCAGTCTCTCAACATTAGACCAGGCTTACTTTCAGCAAATACTTTGTAAAATTAGGCATTCAAATTAAAGCGTATTTATTGACTCAGGTTGCCTGCATGCCTCAAAGGGGTGTGATTTGAATTTTTTTATACTTTTCTCATCTAAATACATAAGTTCATACATCTGGGATAATATCTGTTTAAAGTGATTTTTTTATTTAAACCAAGCCTGTCCGTGAGCCTGCATGTGAAATTTTAGAGGAGTAATATTAATAATTCATGCGCATATGAAATATTCATATTTACAATGCTTTTCATCCTCAGCCTTTGTTTACTGAATTTTGATAACATATTAGTTGGCTACAGTTGAAACAGATCATACAGGAGACACCGAGTTTTAAAGTATTAATGCTTATTTTTAGATAAGCCCAAAAAACGTCCAGCGTATTTATTTTATTGAACAACCTTAGTGTTTATTTCCCAGGGTCATCTTTTCCTTTTACTCAGCACTGCAGAGACCACAAGCAGTTTTCCAGCGACCACTCCAATCAGTGCTGCACCATTAAAACTGTCAATATGCTGATAGGTTACAGACATAAAGACCAGCGTTTAATCTGGAGGAGGTTACGGGTAAGAAAGCATTTCCAAAAGCTGCTTAAGTTGATAGTGAATCACCCTGGCCAACTGGGGGGGTGGAGATGCCGTGGTTTTGAAACTCAACCATTACTGAAATAAGTTATTCAGCACACAATTAAGACATTTTGCCTTTAGTTTATCATACCTCAATATTGTCATAGAGAACACTTTATAAGGGCAGTCGCAGCCTTAGAGAGTCGGGCTTGTATTTAGTTTTGAGCATTATATGTCTGTGCCATCTTTTCAGAGAAACATTTAGGCCTGGCGAGAGAGAGAAGACAGCTGTGTGGGGGCACACATCCGGGATTGGTCAATAACTATCACTTGTTTCATGTTCGCTGATTCAGAGCACACATGCGAGGTGGAGACTGTGACCAAAAACTAAATTCAGAGGTGACCTTTATCTGTGATATGACACAGACTTCACTGGAAATTTGATTTCTGTTTTGTTCCATCTTGTGAATTGTCAGAGTTGACTGTGTGATGGAGATGAGTCCTGTTGTGTATCCCAAAGCCCCGTGATTGGTTGGGTAAATATCATTGCCCTCAATCACTGCCTGTCCCATATGTCATTTATTATTGTCTGAAATGTGCACAATGTGGAAATGTAATCATGTTTATGAATCATGAATAGCTTTGAGCATAACTCTGGTATAGATATTAGATTGTGAACACGGATGGTGAACACACAGATCACCACCAGTCTGGTACACGACACAGCACATACGCCGCTTTAAAAATAATTGAAGACCCAATGTCAGATTTCCAAATGGTTGTTTTTGCTGACACAGAGCATCGACTACCACAATACACAGTAAACCTAACTTCTGTAATTATGTGCCAATGACTTCTTTCCTTGTGTTTGTCATATTATACTACAAACCCTGGCCTAGAGGAGAAATAAAAGGCAATATCACACACATTTATTTCTCTAAATGATAATTTACTATGTCCTGCAATTACCTTCCACCAGATGTTTTGCGCTGACATCAAACCACCACTTTCACCCATATGACACTGTTATTGACAATTATAGTCCATTGAGTGTTGAGTCTCATGTGACCTGTAACGAAATCTGTACCGAATGAATGCATTAATGATATGTCTGCAGTTGCGTTGAGTCTGAACTACATAGAGGATTGTTTATCACTGTTGCTGAAACTTGCATCAGAGATTCATATAGCAAATATGCTTATTAAAGTTTTGGAAATGGGATATACTGTAGTCATATCCTGTTGTTTAGTACTGCAATATATACTGTAAATGTGTATGATGCAAAGCCAGACTTTTGGACTTTAGCGACATCTAAGTATTATATTAGGTATCAGTGACTGTTTGAATCATTGTGTTTCAATCAACTGTGTAAAGTACTTGAAATGCTAAGCAGGTACTTTTGATTTTTTCAGTGCATACATTGGGTACTGTACTTAAATTTCAAGTTGATTTATGGGCTCTCTAAATCACCCTAGATTTGCATTTCCTTGAGGAAAAGTCAGTTGCATGAGAGGCAGTGAAGTGATGTTTGAACAGCTGTAAACCCAAATATAGACAGATGGGGGATACAAAGATACAGAGACTCGTCAATTACAGTTCATCTGTAACCCGGATGTTTCATAGACCAATCACTATTAAGCATGACAACAGTGTAGTGTTGTCATAAGTGAGAAGTAACACTGCAAAAAATGACTTTTTTCGTATGTAGGATGTTTGTCTTGTTTTTAGTACAAATATCTAAAATTCTTAAAGGAACAGTATATAAGAAATGTATATCAATTAATCATAAAATGGCCCTGATATGTCACTAGACATTAAGAAATAATTTTCATTTCAAATACTTTTATCACTCACAACAGTGGTCTGGCCAGGATATTGTCATTTAAAAAGTGGAGTTGCAGCCCTCAACTGATGTTTATGTTGTCAGTTTGTGTATTGGCCACCAGATGTGTGCTTGCAGTACCAGTTTTAGCCACACGTTTTGTGATTGCAATACCAGTTTTGGCCACAATCCTACATACTGTTCCTTTAAGCAAAATGAGAAAAAAACATCTAATTTTTAGACAAAAAAATATATTATTTAAGTATTTAAAAATATTTTAATAAATATGTTTTTCTTGAATTAAGTGTTTAAGAAAAAAGTGAACTTTTTTCAAGATTTTTTTTTCTCACCACATTGGCAGACATATGTGCTTGTTTTAAGCACAAATTCACTTAAATTGTATATTTTTGTCTAAAAACTAGACTTGTTTTCTTTAGTCATTTTGCACATTAAGAAAATGCATCTTCATTTAAGAATACTTAGATATTTGTACTGAAAACAAGACAAAAATGGAGTGTAATGGTAAACGTGTTGTCAGTGTTAGTGGGACTTGCTGTTGTAATGGTGCTTGTGGGTCGCTGGCCAAGGTGCTGAACACGATTAAAGTATCTAAGACACAGACATTCACACCTATACATCTTACTTTTCTTAAACATTTTGTTCCCATTGGATTTTGGCAGTTGACAGTATTATTTAGACTTCCGTTTGGATATGTTATTATACTGCTTACATATTGATGTCATATTTCCTTAGTCCTGATTACGTGTGCGAGGGTCTGCGAGGTTTCGCTGCATTTATTTGCAGCGAGTTTGTGAATTGACACCAGAGGCTGTGAAAATAACCAGCATTATGGTTAAACCCTGTATTCATTTCTTATGAATATGAAACGGATAAGCCAGTGTGTTAATGTTACCACATTACAATTTTAAGCTACGTAATTCGTATTTGGTGTTTTAACGAATGACCAAGATAGACTATTGAAGATTATTGAAGTTTTGACCTTTAAACAACTGCTGGTTTATTTTCTTAATCCTTAAATTTTTTTTTATAAAATGCTGTTGACAAATATTCTGAAGTGAATCTGAGTCAGACATTTTTTTCGTGTTTTTTCAAGGGCGTCTGAGGCGTACGTGTTATTACGTTGAAACAGTAATTCAATTCATTAAAGCTTTTAAACTGACCTTGGTTTTTCTTAGCCCTTAAAAGAGTTAAACCCATTTTCTTTCTCAATTTTTGTAAGATACAGAATAAAACGACTTGTGTTCATTTCATGTATTGCATTTGTGAAAATAGCATTTTGCTTTTATCTGGAAAAATCATAGAGATAAAAACACTCGGTAGGCTTTTCTTATACCACTTCTTTTCAACCCTTGCGAATACGATAATTTAGTACTGTTTTAAGTATAACTATGTTTTATTGTAGTAAATGCAATACTTCATGTACACTGTACATCTATACAGTTGCACCATGGTATTTGTAGTTAAACTGTGGTTAATACAAATGATAATCAATTCGCAATAAAAAGCATGGTTTCTTCACTTTTACTATAATAAAACCATGGTTTATTTTCCTGAAGGAAGCACTAAACAGTACCAGACGACCCTCCATTGCCTGTACATACATAGGCTGGCGACTTTATTTTTCATGTAAGACACCATAAAATTAAAACATATGCATTTAATAGGAAACACGTTTTGCTGTGGATGCATGTGCATGTTGTCGTGGCTAAGAGCGCATCTCTGCGCCCCTCCTCTAACTGAGGTGCAGCAAGACCAATGGAAACGCGCGGTTGGGACGGAGGGGAATCCTACGCGCTGCTGTCAGCATCTCAAACAGCGGCGAGTACCGGACCATCAGCACGAACCTAATCATCAACCCGGAGGAATATTAATACTACCAGTACGGAAATGCGCGCCTGACCGGTTAAACTTAGAAGCAAGGTAAGCATAATTTGGTTGCTGGTTTGTTTACGCATTGCACGAACGAGGAAATAAGTGCTTTTGTTCGTTTACTGATTGGTTATATGCAAACATGACTTGAAAGCTGTCACCATGTGTGTACTGAACGAACCGGTCCAATCGGTGTAATTTTCCAGAGGTTTAATTGGCAGGGTCGAATAAGAGATCTATGCAGATGTGAACTTGATAGCACTTAGAAGTTTGGTCACGGAGGGATCCGGGCACACACCCGTGGACCCGTGACGGATCGGAGCAGTTTGAGGGCTGATCAAAACGTTAGGGACCTCTGGACCTTGGAGCAACTTAAGTTAATGAATAATTTAGTGGTGACCGTGAAAGCACGGTCCAGCACAGGGATGCGCTAAACGGTTTCACACTCACAGTTAAACCATTACGCATCGAGGTGGATGTTGGAGAATTGCATATTTTAGTGGGCTAACAGAGCAAAGACTATTGTGCTATTGGCTTGCGGTCTCATTTAAAAGACTGTGTACTGTAGCCCACAAATGTACGCATGTGCATGAGTACAGTATGCAAACTGGGCGAATGCTGTTATTTCTTGCAGAAGAAAACTGCTCGATGTGAGGAACATGTTTAGACTTAGTGTATTGTTATCTTCATTAAATACTGTACCACTGCCACGTAATGTACAGTGTTAATGAACTAATTTGATGTTAAACCGGAAATTAGTTTTTTTTTTTTGGTGCAGAAATAATAGTGTTTTTTTTCAGGTAAGGTGAGATGGTTTAAGATGGACAGTCTTTACTGTGCATTATGTCCACCAATGTCATGCATCAATCGTTTGCATTGATCTCACTTTTGTTTGATGTCTTGATGTTTTGGCTTTGCATTGTAATGTGTAGTTTCAGTGTGCGCCTCCCAAGCAAGCAGGAACTGAAAAAGTAGGTTAACTAACTGCTCATTGACTCAATTATATTTCGCCCTTATTTAGAAAAATGACACACGGACGGACCACTGTGTTTGATTTATTTGGCTCCGCTCCTATAGACTTGTGCTTGAAGGGATGGGAAAGAAATACCTACTGTAATCGTCTGGAAAGAAGAAAAGCTCATTGCTAATTATTCGAAGATAAATGCTTTATTATTTATATTACTAAAATCCATTTAATTCTTCCCATTGTCCCATTAAGACTTAGATAATAGGAGCTTATGGTGCATACGTGATTATGTGTTGATCTAATTTTTAAGTCTGGCAAAAGCCCATCCAATGGGATAGGGCCAAAAAGCATTATACAGTAGGCCTTGCTGATGGTAGGTTGGTGTAGAGTTTCTTACATTCCTCAGGCAAATGAAACATTATATCCTTTAATATTGAATTGTATTACAATATGGTTTAATTTGTGTTTAAGACTGATGCAGAGATTGTTTAAGCAAGCAGATGTATTTAATTCATCCTGGGTTTTGCTCCTTCTACAATAGACCATTGCCGTAACACCACCTGTCTGTTTATAAGAGAAGCCTTTGGGAGCTACAGCAAGCTATCTGCCTGTGCTTTCCTATTTTGAAAACTACTGAGAAGTTTAACAACAGATATACTTTGTATTGACATTTTCATATAAGATTCTCCTTTGTTCAAATTCATATGCCCCCATTTTCTTTTAACTTGTCATGCCTCTTGATTTACTCCAAGTAGAATGCAGTAGTCATATAGACACTCTTATTAGTGCACTTCTGGGATTCGATGCTATGGATTTACACACTACGTTTAAAGAAGTGATTGGTCCCTACCTAGCCACATAAAACCCACTAAAACACAATAGACCAGATTGAACATCCAGTAATAAATAGCCCATTTGGTGTTCTGCTTATCAATAAAAGAGTTTGCTGGGAACCGAGTGCTTTATGAGACAGCCTTGAATATGGAGGGGAAGGGAAGTCCATATATGGGCAGATCATTTTCTATGGCTTACGGAGAGAATGTTAATGATTGCCAGTATAATGTTAGCAGGAAAGGTGCTGCCATTTTGCCTCATGTTTTAGGTGCTTTTCCATATGATTAGGTTTGCTATTCTGGGTGATGGGAAAAGCTTTGCCAATGACTAAGTGCCATTCATTTACACATCAGGAACTGGCAGCCATTGTTTAACTAATTATTATAATCATGCTGGTGGGTCATTGTGTGGTGTGTCGGGAAAAGACAGAACACAATTATTTTGATCCCTTTACAGAAACTCATAAAAAAGTGATTTTTGGGCTGTAAACTGGCATGTTAAAAAGACAAGAGCCCAGTTAGATGAAAACGCCCTGTAACGGGATTTGTAGCATAGTGCAGTTGAAATATTGTCTAATATTTTGACAGTTTTCCATTTGTGTATTCCATAAAAAAGCACACGAGTCTCGTACACAGCCAGAGGAAAAAGATGATGTAATATGTGGAAAGATTTTAAATAACCTTCAAACGGATCAAGCGCATTCGGGGAACATCGATACATGACTAGGAACTTAAAGATGCAGTGAATAATTGGCACAAATGTGTCTGCACAGAGAAAGCAAATTACATTTTTGTCCACGCGGTTATGCTCTGTGAACTTGTTCTCCATGAAATCGTCCCCCTTCGGCGTGCCGACTCCAGTTCAGTCCAGTTCAGGGCACGTGTGAGCGGACCCAGCAGGCCTTTAGCTGGGATAACTGAGCACTGCAGTGCTACTGATGCACAGTTCAGAGAAACAGGCACATCAGAGGAAGACTGAAGAGCAAAGTGAATGGAGAACGAGTGAGGAGAGTGAAGAAAGGAGGCTGATATGCACGTAGCTTGAGAGCTCTGCAGAGAAAACTGGGGAAGGAATATATATATATATCAAAAAATATATATAAAAATAAATAAATAAAATAAATAAATATATATTTATTTATTTATTTATTTACTTGACTTAGAAGTTGATATTCTTAATGGTCTAATTATACTGTGATTATAAGATCGGTTCTGATCCTATAATCTGAATCTTTTCTCACATGCATACAGCTTTAGGCTGTAGCACAGAAATATGATTATATTGATTATACGGTTACAAAGGCAATCTGGTCTTTTGGGTGATATATAGTGGTGTCCAGAAGAGACTTATGAGACCCCTCATAAGATTTCATCTTGATATTCTAGTTTTGAAATATATACAAAAGTTTATGAATTCTTGCCTAAAACCTCATAAAGAAACAGATTTTCAGTGTGGTCTTAGACAAAAATGAATAAATAAATAAATAAATAACCTAGGGCTTTCTCCGATGTTTTTGGATTCAACTAATATGGAGGTCTGATTATGGAGGTTCTCCTCCAGCTGTTTCCAGGGATGATTAGAAAGATACGGGAAAACAGAAGGGCAAAGGAAAAGAAGTGAGTGAGACATAAAAGATGAAAGGGGGCTGGTAGAGGAATAATAGAGAAGAGAGATTGGCTCAATGATTCAGAATGAAGGGATGACACCTTGAAGTAGATGAATGAAGGATTGAAGAGAACAGAGATGCTATGAAGAAGGAAAAGGATGGAGAATATGATAGAAAGGAGCATATTCAAGATGGTCCTGCTGTAATCGTGCTCTCCATTTAATTTCCCGTCTTTTTTCTGGCTTGCTCTCCTCTCTTCTAACCAGGCCATGACAGCACCACATGCAGGTTTTAGGATGGGATTGCGCTAGGATTTAAATAGATAACGGCAGGCTAACGGTTGTTGGCTGATGAATTATTTACTGGAACCTCAAGACATTGTTGCGCAACTCTCAAGCCTACAATATTGATGTCATGGAAGACCCTCCATTTTGGTTTATGCAACGTCCATTTGCTGAAAATGGCGTTCTTTATATTCTGAAGTTGCGACTGCTCTGTACGTTTGTTTTATATGTTGGTTATTCATGTGATCAGACCTGTGGTTAATAGTTGCACGGAGAGCTTGGCACCTCATGCACCAATGAGAGCTGCTTGGCAATTAATACTTCAAATTACTGCCAGCACGTGAAGGTGCAGTAATGGCCACTTGGTTATTTAGAGAGGGATAATTCAAAATTACATGGCTTGTTTAATTGTTGCAATTCCCTTTGACTGCAGCTACTGTATACTGGGGTGTGTTTCCCAAAAGCATCGTTAGCCAACTAACTTCGTAAGTTCCTTCGTTATTAACATCGCTCAACAATTTGGTGCTTCCCAAAAGAATCAGTGGCTGCCAGTGACTTCTCTTCTTAGGGGCGCGAATTCAAAGACTAGCATTGATCATGATTTTGAACTAAATAAGCAAGCAACATGCAGTGCATTTTATATCCATCATTCTTAATATATACAAAGTTGTAATTTTTATGTTTGTAAACAGAATTAAAGTCCTTTTTTTGAAAAGTGCGCATGCATGTAGCCCTTGGGCTTTACGACCCTGGGGAATCCCTGGGAGGAGTGAAGTAAGAGGGAACTTGTGCATAATTTACATTTCTCTGACATTAAATTGATTTGAGAAGATTAATTACTTAGTACTCCACCTGTCATGTGACATATTGATGAACCAACATGGTTCAAATGATGAATGTTCGAAGATGTTTTTGGTAAACCGTCTTGACTAGGTAGTTCGTTTCTCCAATTATGCATCATGCTATGGTGCATCAGTAATTAATCAGTAAGCTATGTCATTATTTTGTTGTTAAACAGCATTTAAGGGTGGGATACTAAAATGTATATTATAGTACAGTATAGTGTACAGTATATATTAAGTATAGTACATTAAAAAACAGTTAAGTTGAGCCAATCAGATTAGTTGATCAAAAACGTCTTATGTAGGCATGCCATTTGAGGATAAGTCTACTGTTATCTTATTTTCCCATTTGGTTTCAGTATATATATTTCTTGTCATTTGTCTACTATACAACATTTGGCATAAACTGTATATGTTTAAAAGCTAGTTGTGGTAACTTGTGTACTGTGGTTTTTAAAGAGAGATTATTATGGTACACTGAATGCCACAACACACAGTTAGGAAAAGAAAAATAAGGAGCATAACAATAACAGAAAGTTAATTTTTATGGGGGGTGTTTGTCCTTGGATCCTTTATTTCAGTTTTCACTTTCTTTTACCTTGTTTACAGTGATGTTTAATTCATGGTTAGTCAATATTTTTTAGGCCATAATAACCCCTAAAGTGCTGCCTCTAGTTTTTTAAAGGTTTTATCTACCAATGTTGTTTCCAGCATTTTCAGTAGCATATTAAGAGCTCAGATGCAAAGGCAGCTAAACGCCATCTCTGTCAAAAATGAGATGAAGATATTGACCGAATGCTCTTGGCCTGTATTACATGTCAGTCACCCCCCCCCCCCAAAAAAAAAACTTGATTATGCGATTGCATTATTTAACACATAATCAGCCGAAGTCCGCATATTTATGCGGGGGACACATTTTCAAATACGCGTACTTTTGCAGCATAAATTGCAGATTTCTGTGCACAAAATATACAGGGCTTGCATGATTTCATAATCCCCGTATTTTCGTAGCAAAAATCACAGATAAATGTTGCATTTACTTCACAAAGCGCAGCCATGTCCCCTGTTGCCATGGAAACGTTATGAAGTTAAGTTATGAAGTGACGTTATGAAGTGGTGTTATTATGTGACATGAACATCATTAAAAAGCTGCAAAAGCTGGAAACAGTTTTTGCAAGTTCTTGCAATTTTTGCAAGTTTCCACAATTTTATAGCATAAAATTGCATAAATATCCTGCATATTCCATCGCATTTTTTAAGGAAACATGCCGCAAGATCAAGGTTTTTAGCCCGCAACAACCACAAAAAAAAAACATTTTTCTTGAAGGACTGATCATCAAATACTTTCGCTTTAAATACACTTTACCCAGGCCATTTAGAAATACTAGTTTGATTGCAAAATCTGTAAAACACCATGTTGACTATTCAGTCAAGACCTGCACGGATGAAGAATTGGATGAACAGTGGGACAAACAGTACAACAAGGTGCAAGAGTTTATATTAAAAAGAAGTTATACAGTACCACAGGGCTGTCGAATGCTTTATTCTGATTGGTTGAGAAATGTTCCATGGGTGTTGATTATTTTTCTGTAAACCGCACACATACTTTAACCTGTCAAATGTCTTAAAAATACACACCGGAGCAATGTTTGCGGTAACCGTGGTATACCGGAATAATTGACTCTGGTCCTTTGAATTAATCGAAAATAATGCACACTCCGCTTCGCTCCGCTCCGTCGTGCCGCATTACCACCTTGGGTGTGCATTATTTTCTTATAATTCAACGGCCCATCGTCAATTATTCCTAACTTAAAAGAAAATATTAAGATATTGACCAAATTTGAGCCTTTTACCTTTATTCAGAAATGATAGTAAAGAGTAACTGAAGACTTTTTTGAAAGTGAACATTTATGCATGTACTCACAGTTTTGCAGCTAAAGACTTTGTTAAAGGTCACATTCTTCCTGATCACATTCTTCAAACTTTAGTTAGTGTGTAATGTTGCTAAAATAGCATAAATAATACATGTAAAATGATAAAGCTTAAAGTTCACTGCCAGGCAATATATTTTCTTTAACAGAATTCGCCTTTCAAAGCCTATAGCCAACGGCCGGTTTGGACTACAGCCCTCTACTTCCTGCTTTAATGAAGTCAATAATGACTAAACTCCGCCCACAGGAATACGTCAGTCGCCAGCTTTGGCTCAAACAGCTCTGCTAAGCTAAGCTGCTGTGCAATCACAACACACTAAAAACAAACTACACAATCAGAACTCTTTACGTATTTCTGAAGAAGGGACTTAACATAACAAGGAAGACATCAGCCCGTTTTGAGGACGGTGAAAACAGCGCTATACAGATAAGTAAATTGTGTGAAAAATACCGCGTTTTTTACACGTGAAACATGAACACATGTTATATTGTGCACTGTAAACACAATCAAAGCTTCAGTCAGACCTTTAAATTTGTTAAATACCAATGAAATGACTAAAGTAACATTTGTGAAAATAATGCGTTTCAATTACTGACTTATAACATTTTCATTGCCATTGAAGTGAAACTGAACCTAAACCTGACAAAATGTCTCATTTACAAGAAACATGTCAGACGCACTTAGTGGGTTTTGAATCTGATCTCTTCATTTGCTTTTTATTGTTTTTGAAAAAACAATATTTTAAGAAATGTTTCTTTGCTGTTATGTCATTTTAAGCAAACTTTGGCTTGCTTTGCAAAGGTTTAGTTTCGCTGCTATATTGTGGCCCGCAGGCCCACTGTATTCTTCGCACTAAATTTAGCATCATGTGACTTTTTTTATTACACTCGGAGACACTCTCAGAACTCCGGAGCTCTGAAGGCAGAAATGAAATGTCACCACATTTATCCAGAACAGACCTTCTTTTTCAACAACCTGTCAGGGTTGAGATTTTTCACAATTTACTCCAGCCTCAGATACTTCAGCTGCCAGGCCGCTTAACAGACAAAGCTGGGGATAGTTTTCACTTTTGACCCTCTATATGGCAGTTGTCAAGTTGTTGAAGCTGCCATTAAAAGAGAGATAAATTGAGTCTGATGGCAGCCATTGTTTCTTAACCTTTCCTCTGAATGAGATCAGCATAGAGTGCACTATGTCTGATTTTTGGGTGGTCGTGACCCCACATGCCAGAACTACAGTTGTGGAGTTGTAAGAGATTTCTACACTATGCATCTTTTTTAAGCTTAGATTTTTTTATATGTTATAGTCTCTGTAGCAGGAAGTTTATAGCTGTAGACAAGACCTATATATTATATATGCAGCTTCTTAAAATATTTAAGGAAATTTAGGCTAAAACGTGACTCAACATACCGAGCAAGCTTCTACACAAAGAACTGGCATTGACTGAGTGCCCTACTGCTTATTTGTGTGAAGCAAAAATTAACTTTAAACTTCAATCTTTCTTGTATTAAGACAGAGGTGTGCGGATGCAATCATTTAAGAACCTAAAAAATGGGTCACAGACTAAAAAAGCTTAAGAGTCATGCTCCTCCTTTTTTTTTGCTAGGAAGTATGAATTTGAAACCACCTACTAAAGCAGCTGTGAGACCGATGTATACCATAACCAAGATTACGCCATACTGAGGTCGTATGAAAAGATGCCCCCATTAGTAACAGACACCCAGTGAAATGTGCTCTGAAAACACAATAACCTGAAAACCGGTGTGACCTCGTCCCCGGGGCTAGGCCTGTCAATCCCAATATGGGCTTCTGCAGCTCTGTTACCAGCCAGCTGATTGAAGCTTGAACCCTACATGAATAGCCAATGATGAAACTAATAGGACCTCACCTTCAGGAAGGTTGCACACAAAACCAATTGAAGCTGTCAAGATGGCAAATAAGAAAGAAAAAGGTGTGCGATCTAGAAACAGAAAGAAATGAGAACGTTTGCCAGTTTGTTGGTCATTCTGAATTGAACAAACAAATCGAACCACTCAAAGCTGTTTTCTTGCTACAGATAACAAAGCAGAGGAAGTAGAAAGTTTGTTTTGTGATATTATCATATTTTTCTTTGTTCTATTTCTTTTTACCAACTAGACTTTTTAGGGAACGGCCCACAGGGACACTTTTTCTTGTTTGTGTGCTGTTGGACTTTTCTGTCAGGCGTAGTTGAGTGAGAGTTTGGAGAGGGATGTTCAGTCTCGGAGTTTGATTGCTGTTTGATTGGGACAGATGCTGAGTCCCAGTGGGACGGTTTACACAGGCTGGTCCTTCAGCAGTAAATCACAGGCCGTGATTTCAAGTGATCTAACAGGAACATGATGAGTACTTGGTTATGATGATCTCTCCATCTTACAATCACAAACTGTTTTTCTTACACTGACACACTCCACATGATTGCAAGGAAGTCATCTTTAGCCATTGTCTGGAGAGAAGTGCTAAAAGCCAAACTGTTTGTTGCCCTTGTTCTTGAAGTTCCTTCACACCATATAGTTTCTACATAGAAGTCCAATTAGCTTACCGTAACTTAAATTTACAGTAGTTTTATTAAGCATTCCCTTTTTACTCACATATGCTCCAACTAGGCTTGTTGCGATAGTCGGTGAAATGGTGATTACCGGTGCTTCAGCCTCTCACCGGTTAGATCACTTGCCCACCGCGACACCGTCTTTCACCGTCGTTTTGATATTTTCTTGTAATTAAATAATTTAGTTTCGTTAGAGAGAGCAAACACTTACAACTGAATGTGTCTGCTGCCTGAATTCAGCGGAGCTGAAAGCGCATCATCACAGAGCAGGGGCTGCGGGTGTCAGATTTCATTTATTCCTGTCAGACTGCGGCGAGCAGACGATGGCAGAAGCCGCATGCGTACCCGTTTTTGTTATAATATACATATATAATGTTTAATATAGGCGAGATCGTTTTGTTGTTGTGTTTTTCATTAAGAATAATAATAAACCCATCATTCAAGCGGCGCTTTATGGAGGAATAGCCGGTTGCTCTGCTTGGGACTGGCGGGTTTCTGTCAGAAGTATTAACCGGTGGGAAAATTCTGTCACCGCAACAACCCTAGCTCCAACTTCTTTTACATGAATACACTTTTACCTGACTACACCTTTATCCTGATTTCCTGTCTTTTTAAAAGGTAGAAGCCATGTCTTGCAGCAAACTGCAACACGTAGACTGTTCTAGAAAAGCTCAAAGTTACATAAAAACCGTATACAGCAATTTCATCATCAGATCTTATTTTTTTTAGAAAACACTGCAGAGGTTGGTATAAAATATAAAACATAAAACTAAACTGACTTGTTTTACAACACATTCACATATTTCTTTTGAAATTGAGGACATGTCTTTACCAGCAAGAGTTCATTGGTGGAACAGCATCGCCAAATAGACCATGTAAGCTGGTGTTTTAGCGCGGTACCTTGTCAATGAGATAGTGGAAACCCTATTATCTAGCAACCGGTCTGCAAATGAGCTTAAGTGGGTCAAACTGGTGGAAATAAATGGACTCCCCCCAGACACCCTCTTTCAGTCACATTCAAATTGAATGTGATGATTTGAGTGTGAGCTGGATTTTAACGTAAATTAGGTGGTACGTCATCAGTGCTGGCAACCTTTAAAGAAAACACCACCTTTTTTCAATATTTTACTATGTTCTTACATCAACTAAGACAAAAACCATCTTTTTTCAATGCGTGCACTTAATCTTTGTACAGCACATCGTGAATGTGTTAGCATTTAGCCTAGCCCCATTCATTCCTTAGGATCCAATCAACAGGGATGAATTTAAAAGACACCAAACAATTTCATGTTTTCCCTATTTAACTCTTTCACCGCCAGCGTTTTTAAAAAAAGTTGCCAGCCAGCGCCAGCGTTTATCATGATTTTCACCAAAGTTTAATGCCTTCCAGAAAATGTTCTTCTTTAAATATATAAACATACAATATACCAAATGAAAGAACAGACCCTCTGCTTTCAAACAAAAAAAAAAACCGTTTCATCCTACCTTCAGTGGTTCTTTTGTAATCAGCTTTTGAATATGGGTAGGTTTCTGCAAAAACACCACATTTTGAGCAAAAAGCAGAGATAATTCCATTTTTGTGACGGACTTTTCATAGAGATCCCATTCAGAGCGATCTTTAAAACAGACACGGACATGCAGCCGCTTGCCATAGGGCAATACTTCCGGGTTTAAAAAGTTGCGGATAATAGCGGTATTGCGGAAAGACGGAAAATCTCGTCATTGGCGGGGAAGCGTTTTCTCTTAATTGACGAGATATCTCGTCAATGGCGGTGAAAGAGTTAAAGACTGTTACATGAGTAGTTACACAAGTAAGTATGGTGGCACCAAATAAAACGTGGTGATTTTTTAAGCGGATAAAAAATGAGAACTGTATTATATGGTGGAAGAGCACTTAGTTTGCAGCACTTCGACCTCGGCGCGCAGTAACATCATCACTCCTGTAAATTCCCCCTCTCGCTTAAACTCAAAAGAGGGAGAGTAGTCAGTAACCATGTTTTTTTAACTGTAGTAAAACCGTGGTTAATTTTCACAAGGCTAGTAATGGAACATGAATATACACTGCCTTAAAAATCAACCGAAACACAGATAGGGGACTGTGCATTTCACCTTAGAGAAACCGTGGTGTAATGGCTTCTGCATGTGTCCTACCACAAGCAGTGCACAGCAGGTATCCTTAGTTCTGCTTCTGGGGGGTGACATGGGAGTAGGCTGGACCAGTGAATCGGAGCCGCTTTGAGAACCAGAGTTGGCTTTGGAGGTGATCAAAGCACGCAAGCTGGCAGGCACCAGGCAGCAAACAGCCCCTCCTTTTCCCAGACTCCTCAGTGACCGTGAATTACATTGACTAGCTGTATCACCCTGGGCATCTGAGCTCAGTGCATTAGCTGCAGCGCACAAGCAGCCCTGCCCCCATGACTCGGCCCTAATGGAATATTTTCCTGTACATGTACATATAGACCCAAGCCAGCTACAAGGACTGATCTGCTGGACTCGCTCACACACGGTGAAAACTTTGTTAACTATTAAAACACATCAATATGACCATGAATTCAATACATTGATTACATAATTTAAGGGGGGGGGGGGGTAATGCTATTTTATGCATTCTGATTTATTAACACTGTTCAAGAGCTGTAACCCTCATGCTAAACATAGCAAAGTGTCAAAAAAGCAGTTGAGCTTTGGACGGAGTACTCACGTGTCCTTTTTCCTACCAGTTTCTGAAAGTTTTTTTCAAACGGGGGTATCCATTACGACCGATTGACCCCATATTCCTTTTATGGGCCTTTATCCCCAGAAATGCACACCTGGCCTGCACGTCAAGTGAGTGCGAGGACGCGCATTAGCATTGCTCCGTAGAGTAAAAGTCACCGGTATCACTGCACAGCACACGACAACTTTGTTTTATCAAGATGGTTTGACAAAAGAAGTGTGTTTTTGGATGTAAGGAGAAGAAAACCTTATTTAGCTTTCCCTGTCTGAGACAAAAGTGGATGCAGTTCGGTTTTTCCCGGACAGCTACGTAATTACGAATGGGTTTATGTTTGTTCCCTGGCTGCATTTTTGAGAGGATTGCTTTACAAACAATGCTCAGTTCGACGCCGAATTTGCCACTTGTTTACAACTTTAGGAGCGGTCCCAACTTTAGGAGTCGCAACCACAGGCATAAGTAAATCAAAATCTCACGTGTTTTGTTTGCAATTGGTGCATACGTGCATGTAATGTAAACCACACGAACAAAAGCAAACATTTTCCACCTCAGTTGGCATTGTACTGCACTTACGATATTTACACCTTTTAAATGCAGAAAAAACACATCAAGATTCATGTCACATTTTTTTTATTAAAATAGCGGATAAACAAACAATGATTAATTACCAAATAGAGACGTCCTGCTGTAATCGTTGCTGTTGTTCGTGTTGATCAATTACTGACTCAGTATCAGATTCTGGATCATATATGTAAGGCTATATCTGTCTGTAAGCCATAGTTATTTAAAAAAGTTTTAATATAAGTTTGATTTCCATCGATATCACAGCTGTTAGACTAGTATCCAAAGGCTGCACGTACTCATAACTCTTTAGCTTCGCCCACCGTACACCATCAAGTGTTCGTCTTTCTCCAAAAAAACAAAAACGGAAGGACTGTTCTGTCTATTAATTTTCTGACAACACGAAAGACTCTTTGGACATATGAAGGATAAAATACTACTCTGTAGGTAACCAAGATTAACATTAGATATAGATTGGCAAATACTGTGTGTGTTATGTGAGCTTTTATAATTAGTTTAAATATTCACACCCCTATTCTCAACACAGTGGCTTAACATGCACATTCCCATAGAAACTTAACCCCACACACTGCCTAGATTAACATACTAATAGTTCCGAACATAAAAATACAATTGTTTTATTATTTATCACTATACATATATTACATAATCACATATAATACATATAAATGAAAGGCTCCACCCACATTCCTTTAATTTACAGACGACCCGGAGTCGTCTGCCCTCTGGGCATTTACATTACTTGCTAAATAATGCGATACACAAAATATGATTTAAAATAATTTTTAATTTTGTAAAATTAACTTTTATATTATTATTATATTATTTAGATAATTATAAAATGTATTTAAGCAACACTCTCTTGCCAGTCTTCATTGACCTAAAACTTTGACTTTAGCTTTAGTCAACATAATATTGTATTTATTTATTTATTTATTGCATAGTTTAATTTTTTATAGTTCAAACCATAAAACCGTAATTGGCAGACCCCCTGCTGAACCGGCATTGACCCCCTGTTGTGGACCCCTTCCTTAAGCAAGGACCAATGCTACATAAATCAAACTAATAATCATTTGTGTATAACTGTACTGTATGATATTAATCATGATGCATGAAAAACATTACCAGTGGACATGAAAGGTCATTACTTTATTTAAAACACATGGGATCTCATTGATAGAAGAAGAAAATTGCAGGGCTTGTGTGTCAGTCTATAGTACCGAAAACTTACTGC
The DNA here is from genome assembly GCF_030506205.2 of Paramisgurnus dabryanus. Taxonomy (NCBI): domain Eukaryota; kingdom Metazoa; phylum Chordata; class Actinopteri; order Cypriniformes; family Cobitidae; genus Paramisgurnus; species Paramisgurnus dabryanus. The sequence continues at coordinate 19,171,904 of NC_133355.1, read as the reverse complement.
TGAAGTGTGACGGTGATACAGTATGTGACCAGCACAGATAAACAGAGGATGTGAGTGCGTTGGTACCCAGCCATGCCTTCAGCTTTCCCAGCCTCCTTCCTCACATATTTGCGTCTGACAGGTGCCACCCTGGTTTACGCCCATCAGCGAGCGGTTTACTTCAAAGCACCCTTGCACGTAGATTTAACTTAGCAGACAGGAAAAGAATAGGTGTATGTGCTGAAGTTCAGGTGTATGCTTAAAATTATGAGCTACAGGGTATTAATAATTGTGGTTGGTTTGACGACGTGTACTGTATGTGTCTGGGGATAAAGTAATGGGCCCTTCTATTTCAATCTTGCTTCAGGAGGTTGTTTACAGTGAGCGGGGGACTTTAATGATAAAGCACTTCAACCTTCAAAGCGATGCAAAACTTTGCATATTGATTTGTGTCTGGGGTACTGTTCACACTGCACCCAGTCCCAGTGTTTTAGTCAAACCTGTAGAGGCTTGTTTGCACTGACATTTTGAAATGAAATTAGTTTGTTTAGAGGGTGTAATAGATATCTGGGATATCTACATCAGTTGCCATGGTAATGACGCAACTGTAATCACACTGCACATGTAACATTTTACATTACGGTGAGATCTTAAGGTTATGCATCAAATGTTTTTCTATTAATTTATTATAGAGAAGCATTTAACCTGACCTGTGACGGAGCATGACACCAGAAGGCACCCTAATGGAGAAAGGTTTCTGGAGTTGAAAAATTAGGGCTAAATAATTGCACAAAGGTAACTTAACTTCTGTACTACAGATTTATTTTGCCATTATCTTCCCTATCACGATTGTCCTTGTATGCAGCTCAGGGTTTCTGTATCATCGGGTTGAGTTAAGATCACTGCATTTCTATCATTGCTTTTTAAGTTCCACTCGCCATGTTTTTAATGCACTTGCAGTTTTAAATTCGGTTTGGTGAAACAGGTCAGTTATAATTACCGCACCCAAATTGGAATTGGCATTTCAATTTTGATGTAGCGCTGATGAAATCAGCTTTGCCCTTACGAGGGCAGGCGACTCTCCCCGTGGAGGTTATTACGGGTGATGTGTTTACTTTGCCGAACCAAAAACTAGTGGAACAAGGGCCCTGTACGAGCCGAGGAAATGTGAGGGTGCTGCTGTAAGCAGAAGAAATAATGAATATCCCTTTGAAGTTTGCAAGTTTAGTTCTTGTAGCATCGTTTCGTGGATGCCAGAGTGTAATAATCATTTCAGTGGCTTTGATTTGAACTTGCTTTTGTGCTTTAATACTTTTGGAGAGGTTTGATGTTATTTTACATGGATGGGGCGGAAAAATCCCAATTTCCCCCTTTATGAAGGCTCAGAGGCAGATGGAAAGTAAACTCAATTAAATTTTCTCCTGTGGTTTATTTTCTCGGCTCGGTCGTGAGGGATTTAACACATAGCTCTGATAGTGTGTCAACCGGTGCACAATGTCAAAGCTCAAAAACTACAAATAGAAATGTTTGAGCTGATAAATGGGGACAGTAATCACTGTGTGTCTGTGCCTCGAGTTGACCCGTCCGCTCAAACATACTTTGTCCGTCTGGAGCTTGCATTAATGGATACTGAGACCTAATTCAGGGATTGAAGAGGAAATGTCAAGCAGCGGTGGCAGATTAGGAAGTCAAATGTCAAACTGGGTAATCGTGTTTCTCACAGAAAGCAACCCATTACTGTAATTTATATGGGCAGTGGTCATGACATTTTAAGCAATGTCTTGCAGATATGTTTTACTACCCTAACACTGCTCGTTTTTGTTATTAAATAACTTGTGACAGCACTTGAAAGGGGAAAAACATATTTAATTAGCACTGAAATAATCTTTACATTAAATATTGCTTTGGTAATTAACCATATGTATATAAGTAGTTTAATATAGGTATAAATTGTACTCTATATATACTGCATACAAATTTCACCACTAAACTGAAGGAGAATGTTATTTTATATCATTGTGAGGGCAAATCAGACCAATATTGGACGGAGGAAAAAAACTGATGTATAGTCTCTGTTGCTGTAAGAAATTCAGTTAATTCTGTACTGAAACTTAATTCGATTTTGAAAGGGACGTTGCATTTAGAAACCAAACATTTCTTGTTCTTTTGACATAAGAAAAAGGTCATTCTATAACCACATTTACTGAAACCGAGCTGGAAAAAGCTTTGTGTCAGATTTTGTATCAGTATGACATCATAGTGTGACTGTAATTATCCGGTTTTGTGTTTCCCTGGTCCTGTCTCTTATTTTGAAGAGATGTGATACCCATGTGTATTTTAAATAGTTTGGCTACCTGTTGTGGATTATTTAGACCGGCACGGTAAAAACCAAAGAGTGACTTATCTGTAGGGTGGCCATTCGTGCCAGTTCCGCCGGACACGTCCTGAACAGGATTTCGGGTGCCTTCTCCGGTCCGCATTGCACGACCGCATACGTCATCGGGGTTCTCACATTTCAGTTAAAACACATTAGAAAAATAAGAATTATTTTTTTTAAGAAATACAATCATTGTAGTTTCATTCTTACCTTGAAATGTAACGGTTGCTTTTCTGAAATTGAACCCGAAATATTAAACCTTGATGACGTATGCGGTCGAACAACGCGACTTCTGTTTTTGGGTGCGTGTGGAAAACTGATTTCAGATCTACACTGTTCAAGTGTTCCCTTTATTTTACTTTCATTTTGAAAGACACAGCTCGGTGCAGACCTTTTAGAGAGACGGAAAATAAAAGATGATGCAGTGCCAACTACATTGTGACAACACACAAGTGTCAGTAACAATGTTTTCACCATGTGTACCATATTGCTATGTGTTACAGTTTATGTACAGAGTGTTTTTAAGCAAAATGAGCCATACTGTTTTGAGAGTAGGCTATATCCAGTGCTAAGGCAATCCAGTAGTGGGAGTGCACATCTTGAATGCAACAAACCTATCACAACAATGTCTTTTAAAGGGAGGGTCAAAACCAGAATCAAAAAACACTTTTTACGTTTTAAATTTAAATTATGATGTTTTTGATGTAGAAATCTTTCTAACGTTTTTAATAGACATCAGAGAACAAATTAAAAAGGAAACCAATTCAGTTCATGAGTTTGACAACTTTAAGATCTCTTTGATTTAGTGCCATAGATTGTAAAACTGTATTTACCTAGATGAAAAAGAGTCCTGTACATGGTAATGACATATCGTGAGCCTCAAATATTATTGTTACCTCCATGTAAACCTCGTGCATGCAAAAGATTTCAATTTCAACATAACACCAACTGTGATGTTACAGTCGTGATGTACACCCCAACATTAAATTACACATTCAATTAATTACAATGCTTAAAACAAAGTTGTGACTGCTGAGTTAGTGCTATATGCTAGTTAATGCTATATGCCAACGTTTAGGTGGAAGTTGTACTATTGAGGTTACAGTCATGTTTTGCATGTCCATACTAAAAAAAAAATTGTCAAATTCTGTATCTTCTATGTACACACACACAGAGCTACTGAAATGAGCCGCTCTGTGAAACAGCCAATCAGAGCAGAGCTCAACATTATTATTCATGACCCTTTCAAATAAGATAATATTAGACCAATACATTCTTTCAAATGTTTCTGGATAATTTTGCACTATTAAAGCCACATACCTTCCATGTAGATATCAGAGAACAATTTAACATATTATTTCAATGCATTCTTTGGCACCTTTAAGGTCTTTGTAGCTGATCTAAGGTCAGACAATCACATGTGATAAATATTATCCTCCTCTTTCTCTGTATAATGTTGACCAGAAAATCCAAACTTTGTCCTTATTGTGCCCTGTCAATGTAGCTATCAGAGATTTTCTCATTCCAACAGAAGTCCCCCAGGCACTGTGGTAGCTTTCACCCATACTGATTGGCCAGTGTCGTGCTTTCAAGCAATGTTGCAACATCAATAGAGTTCAAAAGAGAATAAATCTAAGGAAAATCTAAGGGAAATACTACATAATGGCTTAGAAAGGCGTTGCTTTAAAATTTGCGGTTGAATGAAATTCAGACATTAGTAAAAGGAATACCTGCCTAGTTTGATGAGAGACTTGAAAGAATGAAGGATGAATGGATGGATTGATTTATAATTATGCAAATGCTTTTATCCAAAGCGACTTAAAGGACGAGAGCATTAAAAAGTATACATTTTATCAGTATGTGTGTTCCCAGGGAATGGAACCCATGACATTTTGCTATGCTAACACAATGCTATACCCATTAAGCAATCTATTAAGATAGATAGATCGATAGATCGATAGATGGATAGATAGATAGATAGATAGATAGATAGATAGATAGATAGATAGATAGATAGATAGATAGATAGATAGATAGATAGATAGATAGACAGGACACTGTACTTGTTTGTTGATCAAAATATATCACTAGCAATGTTGTGTATCCAAAGTTGTGTATTAAAATTAAGTGCATGATTGGAATTTTGCATTTACGAAGCATTTATGAATGAAGCATGCTTTTCCATCCAGTGGGGCAAAACCGTAACTTCCTGATGAACTGCCGCTAAATTTTAGAAAAAAAAGCATGAAAGTCGCTGTTTTTTATTTTTTTTGCATATTGTTACCTCAGAGCCTGCAGCCAGAGATGAAACACTATACAGTAGGCTACACCTTTTAACTGATTTCGGATGTGGATTCCTGCTGTGTGAGTTGACAATCAAGTAAGACAGTCCTGTAAAGTAATATTACCAAACCATTGAGATAAAAGTCATTACCTGTTCATTTCAGAACTTCCAGAATCGCATTTAGATGCTGTGGAATGAGTTATGTAAGCTGGTTACTCCAACTATGCCGGCCAACACACAAAATCGCATGACTTTTTCTAGGGATTTACGGTTAAAGTGTTTCCATTGTTCATGCACATATTTTCTTATTGGATAAAAAATGTATCGGATTGAATTATGCTCATGAGTTTTGTTTTGTTTTTGGGCAAAATTGGCATAAAAATAGGTGGATGGAAACACAGCTACTGTCATTTCATTGGATTACACACTTCTTCAAAAGCAGTGAATGCTGAGAACAGATTTCGAGTTTCAAAAAAGAAATGCAGAGAGATTCTAACCGCCTGACTGCGCTTTTGAAACGCTATGTCCTCTGTTATCATCTGCCTGCGGTACCCTGCAGGCCATCTCAATCACATCCAATGCATTAATCAACTGAGCAGAATCCCCATTTCCAGTGATTCTGCCCAAATTACAATCTCCTGAAATGGCTCACACTGTCCAGCCCTCAAGTTGGTGTCAGAGACGATTACGATATCATATGCATCATCGTCCATGGGTAAAATCTAAAATGCATGTTTTGTTTTTTTTACTTCACTCGCTACAGTCAACAAACAAGACCTAGCATACTAAGTGATCCCTTCACTGTCAGTATGTCACGATTGTAAATGGATATGTTTAGTTCCAGAACAGCCGCATAGAAAGAAAACATCTTTAAATAATGATGAAGATGGAGAGCAGGGTATGCTGATGTGACGTCAATGCAGTGTTGTGGATTATTTACTTATGATATAAAAAGCAAGACCTCAAAGGTATCTGCGAGATTGCAAAATCAATCACATGAGAACGCATTACTCTCCGTTTTTTAATATAAGGAAGGGGAGTGAAAGTGTTTCAAGCGCTGTTTATTTGAACATGCTGCCGGTGTTGGTAAAACCACTAGTTTTCTATAGGATTTGTGCAAATGAGGTAATGCAGCAAACATGCCCCCAAATCTGTTGCATGAAATAGCTTTAGTGATGGGTTGCTCGGGATGCAGCAGGCCACTGTTATCTGACACACTGTACTGGGACTGTACAGCATCCATCCATCAGTACGATCCAGGCACCTGAATTGGCTCTTTAAAATGCTGAAAACACAGCGTATCCGGCTTGGTTGTAACACCCCTCTCTTTACCATATGATCAGCTTTGATGTATTGCTGCTGCCACGGTTGTTGTACATGAATATCTCTTTTGTATAAAAGCAGGCTTGTTTGCACCGAAAAGAATGACAAATGAATTAAAATACAATAGAAATAGAAAATATGTAATGCATTCCCCATATAAAGTATGTAAGTATGCACATTTATGTTCTAAAGGAATTTTTCAGTGCAAAGATCATGAGCTGGTTTGCCAGGAAACAAATATGCTAATATACTAATATAAAATATACCTTCAATTCAGTGTTAGTTGCTTTGGATAACAGCACATTCCAGATGCATCTCTTATGAGAGGTCATGGTTGCACAACATCCTTCCCTGAGTGCATTAAAGTCATTTTCCAATTCCCCCAATCCGGCGTAACATAGGTTGTATACGCCCATGTGTTTATTTCACCCACCAGGTTTACTAGAAAATATGTGGTTGTTTGTTTGACCCAACGAAGACCTCTACATGGTAGAAGCGTAGTCATTAAAAGTGGAATGTCAGCGGTGTGCCAGCGTCTCTTTCTGTTTTCTGGAGAGTCCAACATAATAAACCTAAAAGATGGACTGAGAGAGAGAGCCAGAGAGCAGAAGGGAGAAAAGAAGAGACGGATACGCGGATACAGAGGTTAGCGGTTGAAGCTCAAAGCCAGAGCGGAGCAGTGGATGACTCAGTCAGTCACCATGGCAACCTGGCGAAGACCTGTCCCCAATGCAATCTGAGTCGCTTAGGGTCTGGGGTTTAAAGGCCAAGGTACGGTAAATAATTGGAGTAAACAATAACGAAAGGAAACAAAGGCAAAATATGCCCGTGTCCTATGACAGATGAAATAAAACGTCACGGGCCAGTGGCGAGAAACAAATTGGACAAGAGCAACAGAGGTATCCAATGAGAACTACTTACACCATGCAAATAGCCACACAAACAAAACTCTCTGTCATTCTCAGTGGTGCACTGCAGCGGAGATCAATATTAAGAAGCAGGATATGCTGCAGACAAATTATAACTGAAATTAAAAGTGAGGCACGCTTATATGGCGACTTGGCTCGGTCTTCGGGGCTATTTTGGAGGCGCAGAAGATGACCTTGGATTGCGGGACAGGTTTTATGGAGAGAAACAGACTAGTGGAAAGAGAACACTGGCTATTATTTTACTTTGTATTTTTGGTGTTCATCCGCGCTACTGATATAAAAATAATGCACTACTACTGATATAATCTGCACTACCTAAATATAACAGGAAACACGGATGCTGAGCAAAGTCTCTTCCTCCTTTAGTCTTAACCTGGGCTTGTTGCATCATGCAGTTATGTGACAAAGTTGAGAAAAATGTCTTGCAGACATTCGTCTTCTCCTTGAGTAGTGATAGCACTAAATTTGTGCTGAAGTGGAGGTTTTTGACCTCTGAAGGGTCAATTTCGACGCTTGGTTTGCTTTCAATCACGTGAGCACACTGACTGTATCCAGTTACCTCCTCTTGTTTTTCTCACAGTGTTGCCACAAGTCTCATAGACTTTTCAAGGTTCTGGGTTTATCTCACCCTGACTGGAAGCCACCTCCATGAGGAAGACCATGGCTTAACCCGTCTGACAGTGGCGGCTCGTGACTGCTCATCCGAGGGGCGCTAATTCAAAATAAGTGTTCGGAGTGTCATGTGTGTTGCTTGCGTTTTCAAAATATGTGTTTGTTGGGTCATGTGAACCATGTGCATCACGTGTTTTGTCAAAATAAGTGCCTGCTGCACACGCGTCAAAACCGTTTATGATAAAAGAGATGCTCACATTCACAAAATACAAGCAAGACACTCCCTTAACAGTAAACTTACTTTGATCTCTTGAACTCTTTTATCATAAACCCTTTAGATGCATCTGAAGCCGGCACTTATTTTGAAAAGACCGGTGATGCGGACAGGATCTCTCGACGCGCAAAACACATATTTTGAAAAAAAGGAACCACACGCATGACGGGCTACATACATGTTGTGACGAACTTCGCATCGAGCGCCCTCGAAAAAGGAGGCACAGGCCACCACTGCCGTCTGATATCCAACAGTTTGGCCTGTTTCATTCTGACTGCATGCTATTTGATTTATCATTAGGGGTTCAAGCCCGAAGGGCTGAAACCCTATTGTATTTGTATGGATTTTTATTAGGGGTTCAAGCGCGAAGCGCTGAAACCCTATTGTAATTGTTAAGATTTTTATTATTATTATTCTGCCGTAAAACGGAACGTGCAGACCAAACCGTAAGGCCTAGAGACTTGAAACTTAGCCAAATGGTAGGACCCAATTTGGGGAGAGGTTGACAGAGTATCAACCCGATTGGTCTATAGGTGGCGCTATAACGATGGAAATCACGTTTATGCTCATAACTCCCAGAAATCTTGTCCAAATGTCAAGTGTCTTATATCACTGGAATCCTTGCGTCAAGACGAACAAAACGTATATCTCCGATTTTATTTGCGCCTAGAATTTTTTTTCGCTATTTTCGATTTTGTCGAAAAAAATAAAAACGAACTAGTCCTAGGTTTTTCGACCGATCGGAACCATTCCAGTGCTGTAATATTCCTTGGAGCGTGAATATCAAAAGTTATCAAAAAAAAGTTGAACTTTCGACTCACCGTCGTAAAGCCACGCCCAAACGCCCCCTATGGGCGGAGCCTCTAGGTCTTAAATGGCTATAACTTGGGATTAGAAAGAGGTATCGACACCAAATTTGGTGTATATATACAGGGGACTATTCTGGGCTCACGTTCAAATAATTGCGCCGCTTGACCACTAGTTGGCGTTATAACACCACCTCATCCTTTGAAGGGCTCTAGCTACAAAAGTGTGGGACCGATCAACTTGAAATTTGGCACGGTTGCTCTTGGTCTAGGGTACTATTAATGTCTAAAAGGAATTTTGCATGGCTCAAGAAACATGGCCGCCATCGGCCAATCAAGAAAAAGCAGCTATTAGACAGGGTTAACGAAGGCCGATCGAAACGAAACGCGGTGGGCCTGTTTGTCTCTTGGCCATGAAGGTCTGTGCAGAGTAAGAAAAAATTCGGCCTCCGGGGGGCGCTATCACGTTTTTTTAGTGTTTAAATTATTGTGTATTATGTAGTGTTTTAGATATCCACAAGATCCTCATATCATTTAATAGAGGTACTTACAATGAACAACTTTCCCTCAAGAAGCAACTGTCTCAGTAGAATCGTTTGTTAGATATTCATCATTTTCTTTTAAACCTACTTTTGCGAACTAGTCCTAGGTTTTTTGACCAATCTGAACCAATCCAGTGCTGGAATATTCCTTAGACATTGAATATCAATAATTATCAAAAAAAAGTTGAACTTTGCACTCGTCGTCGCAACACCACGGTCAAAAGTACGAAGAGGCGGTGCCACAAATACTTAAATGGCTATCATTTATGATAGGAATGAGATATCAACACGAAACTTGGTACACATATGTATAGACCTAGACTGAGTTCACATGCAAAAAATAGCAGAGATTGTCCACTAGGTGGCGCAATAACCTAAGAACAAAGAACGATGACTATAGCATATGTATACGACACATAAATATTTGTCTCACCTACTATTTTGCACATAACATCTGCTTTCAGATTCTTATAAGGGTCTATTAGGATAATTACATATCTTAGAAAACATGCCGACCAACAGCCAGCCAGCATTAACCATGTACGAGTCCAGCGATTACAACTAAACTGATGGGCTTTTTTGTCTTATGTTCTCAAGTGTCTGTGAGGATTTTTGGCTCATCATTCCGGAAATATTTGCATCTAGAACAATGGGTGTAACGTTAACTGTCCCCTAGATCAGTGGTTTTCAAAAGTATTCCTGGAAGCCCACTGCTCTGCACATATACAAAAGTCTTCTATTTTAAACAAATCCACTTTAATCATCAGTAGAGATTTGTATGAACTGAACTGATTGTGTCAGATGAGGGAATCATACAAAATGTGCTGAGCATTGGGTCTGGAGAAACCACTGTGTTTCACTTAGTTGAAAGTACTGCTCTAGATGTTTATGTTTATATGAAAAACAATTTTGTGAATTTGCTGTACTATCTGGGCAAATATCAATATGAAACATAAAATAAACTTTTGCCGTTGTATTCCTAGATTTGATATGATGTCTCACAGTGATGTGGGAACCATTTCTAACCTGTATTCGTTATTTCATTTGTAACTGCTGTTATGTTCCTTTTGTCCATGGGTTTGCATCTGCATGAAAATTATTATAAGATTCAATGATCTGCAGTCATTTACCTCATTAAAACTAAAAGACTTGAGGTTATCAATTCAAGCATTTTGAAATGTGACATTTTCAAAATGGGCCAGACTAAGTATATCTAACCAATTAACTAGTAATGTGAAGCTTATGACAAAATATTAATAGTTTTATTAAGATCAGACAATATATGTCTTTCCAAGACTAGGGCTGGTTGAATAATTAAGTTAAAACTGTGTTTTAAGGACTAGTCTGAAGAACTAGTAGTTAGTTAGGGCTAATCAGTCTTACTATTTGGATTTAAATATAATTTAAATAATTTAAATATTTTTTCACATGATACTTAAAGCAGTTATGTTCAGTCATGAAGACAAAAATGTATGACTAACTTTTAAGACTAGTCTTAGAGATTAATGTTACTGACCATTGGTTTAAGTGTAGTTACAGACTAAAATTTAGGTTTATGTTTTAGTTGTCTTACTTGAAAATAGCTTACAATGGCCTATCTTTAAATATATCAGGGCCATAGTTTTGTCTTAAGATGTACACCAGTAATGTTTTTAAAAGGTTTGTTTGTAAAAAGTACCTAAATGTTTTTAAATAACTAATGGCTAGTCATGCATCAATTTAAACCTGTGGGAAACAACCCAATAAAGTTATAAAGCTTCAAATGTTGTCTTAGAATTCTTCAAATCCTAAAGGTATGAAAAAGATTGCTGTAAATATGTGGATCCTTAAAGAACAGGCCAACATTAGAAATAATTACTAATAATCACACATAAAGAGAATATATATTTGGTTATCAGTAGCTTTAGTATTTTAATCTATTTTCCATGACATAAACATGTCATGATGTGTCTTATAAAGTTTTTAATAATTGTTTATAGAATTATTGCAATGAAATTGTAATGTTATGATATAATTGGTTGTTTTAAATGTAAATGATTTACTGAAAACTTACTCAAGCACAGCACATGTGTGAACACAAATAAGTGCTTAATAGCAAATCTGACTGACATTTGCTTAATGACATCATATTTGTTATTAACTCCATTTGATATAAACAACACATCTGGATTTGTTATGTTTAGGCCTACTATAATATGACAGAGGCTGTCATCTGAAATACTTGTATGTTTGCACATAATATTTATGTCAAAGAATATATATGTTCTATAAGAACAATTACGTTTGTTAATAAAAAAATAGTCTAAAAGATTTAAACAAGCAACCATTTAGTAAGACCTACAGAATATATCTCTATGAACTAAAATGACTGTTTCAGATGAGAGAAACATACAAAATGTGAAGAGCATGTTTGTGTATATGTTCCTTTTGTCCATAAAAATATATACGGTTTAATAACTTGCATACCTCACTTTATTTACCTAATTAAAACAGAAAGCCTTCATGGTACTCGATTAAAGGACATGAACATGAATCTGCTAAATGAAATGATATTTGTTATTGACACGATTTAATAACATCATACACCATTCAGATAAAGTATCTGGTTATGTTTTATTAAATTGTTTCAGTTCTTACACTCAACAACAGTAAAGCCAGTGCAGTACAATTTTCTCTACACTGTATAAATATATATATATATCAAATACAAAAACAACTTTGCAGAAGTATAGCTATCACACAGTCATTTTGAAAACGGCTCTGACGAACGGCCCCTAAAGCTTATGACAAAGCATACAATGTATTATTGAGATCAGGCAATATACTCAAATTCCTTATTGTGGTTTTTAGGTGCAATTTTCCGTTATGTCCACTAGATGGTAGAAGAGGATCAATCACTGGCTGACATTTGCACTCACAGAAAACACAGATGATGATTACTCTTTAACTAAGTTTACTATTAATAGAAATCTGTTCAAATTTAAAGGTGCAGTGTGTAAATTTTAGAAGGATCTCTTGACAGAAATGCAAAATGATATAAAAAACTATATTATCAGGGGTGTATAAAGACCTTTCATAATGAACCGGTATGTGTTTATTACCTTAGAACGAGACCTTTTTATCTACATACACCGAGTGTCCCCTTACATGGAAGTCACCATTTTGTGGCGCCATTTTTCTACAGAAGCCCCTAACGGACATTTTTTTTACTAAGTTGTCTCCGACGATGACATGTTTGTCTGGTGGCGGCTACCGTAGCTTCTCTATGTGTTTCAAAAGCGAGGGGTGAGCAGTGGACTAAGCCATTGGTTGCAATTCGTGACCTCACCACTAGACGCCGCTAAAATGTACACACTGCACTTTTAACTTCATGATTTTACTGTTATAATATTAAAATCACATTTAGTTAAAGACAACCACTTCAATTGTTCTGAGTTATCAGTTTTAACACTCATGTCATTTTATGAAAGCTGTGAAACGTGAACATAATTTTGGAGGCACTTACACGACATTTGCAGTAAGAATTATATATTTTTAGTTTTTTATAAAAAAAACATACCAAATGAGTGTGTAACCATGTCAATATTAAGTCTTGTTCTTTAACAGTCTTGTTTCTCCTTTCTCAGATAAACGTGTGTGTGTACAATATACAATGCAGAATATCTATATGGCCATGTCCTTAAACGTCTTGTGATCTAAATGGCTTGAACCCCGGTAATCGCTGCTAGCAGCTATATTTATTATTATTATTATTATTAGTTATTATTATTCTGCCGTAAAACGGAACGTGCAGACCAAACCGTAAGGCCTAGAGACTTGAAACTTGGCCAAATGGTAGGACCCAATTTGGGGAGAGGTTGATAGAGTATCAACCCGATTGGCCCATAGGTGGCGCTATAGTGATAACAAACGCGTTGATGGTCATAACTTCCACAAATCTTATCCAAATGTCAAGTGTCTTATATCCCTGGATTCCTTGCGTCAAGGCAAACAAAACGTATATCTCCGATTTCATTTCCGTCATGAATTTTTTTCGCTATTTTCGATTTTGTAAAAAAAAATAAAAACGAACTCGTCCTAGGTTTTTCGTCCGATCGGAACCGTTCCAGTGCCGTAATACTCCTTGGAGTGTGAATATCAAAAGTTATCAAAAAAAAGTTGAACTTTCGACTCGCCGTCGTCAAGCCACGCCCAAACGCCCCCAATGAGCGGAGCCTCTTGATCTTAAACGGCTATAACTTAGGAAGGGAAGGAGGTATCGACACCAAATTTGGTACACATATACAGGGGACTATTCTGAGGTCAGGTGCAAAAAATTGCGCCGCTTGACCACTAGTTGTCGCTATAACACCACCTCAACTTTGAAGGGCTGTAACTACGGAAATATGGGACCGATCAACTTGACATTTGACAGGTGTGCTCCTGGTCTGGGGTACTATCTATGTTTAAAAGGAATTTTGCGTAACTCAAAAAACATGGCCGCCATCGGCCAATCAAGAAAAAGCAGCTATTAGACAGGGTTAACGGAGGCCGATCAAAATGAAACGCGGTGGGCCTGTTTGTCTCTTGGCCATGAAGGTCTGTGCAGAGTAAGAAAAAATTCGGACTCCGGAGGGCGCTATCACGTTTTTTCAGTGTTTAAGTGATTGTGTATTATGCAGTGTTTCAGATATCAACAAGATCCTCATATCATTTAATAGAGGTACTCAAAATGAACAACTTTTCCTCAAGCAGCACTTGTCTCAGTCGAATCGTTTGTTAGATATTCATCATTTTCTTTGAAACCTACTTTTGCGAACTAGTCCTAGGTTTTTTGACCGATCTGAACCGATCCAGTGCTGGAATAGTCCTTAGACACTGATTATCAATAACTATCAAAAAAAGTTGAACTTTGCACTCATTGTCGCAACACCACGGTCAAAAGTACGAAGAGGCGGTGCCACAAATACTACAATGGCTATCATTTATGATAGGAAGAGATATCAACACGAAACTTGGTACACATATGTATAGACCCAGGCCAAGGTCACATGCAAAAAAGTGCAGAGATTGTCCACTAGGTGGCGCTATAACCTAAGAAAAAATAACGATAACTATAGCATATGTATACAACACATAAATATTTGTCTGACCTACTTTTTATTTTGCACATAACATCTGCTTTCAGATTCTTATAAGGGTCTTTTAGGATAATTACATATCTTAGAAAACATGCCGACCAACAGCCAGCCAGCATTAACCATGTACGAGTCCAGCGTAATGGTGTGCCATTACAACTAAACTGATGGGCCTGTTTGTTTTATGTTCTCAAGTGTCTTTGATGATTTTTGGCTCATCATTCCGGAAATATTTGCATCTAGAACAACGGGAGTTACGTTAACTGTGCCCTAGATCAATGGTTCTCAAAATTATTCCTGGAGGCCCACTGCTCTGCACATATACGAAAGTCTTCTATTTTAAACAAATCTACTTTAATCATCAGTAGAGATTTGTATGAACTGAACTGATTGTGTCAGATGAGAGAAACATACAAAATGTGCCGAGCATTGGGTCTTGAGAAACCAATGCGGTTCACTGAGTTGAAAGTACTGCTCTAGATGTTTATGTTTATATGAAAAACAATTGTATGAATTTGCTGTACTATCTGGGCAAATATCAATATGAAACATAAAATAAAATTTTGTCGTTGTATTACTGGATTTGATGTGATGTCACATAGTGAGGTGGGCACCATTTGTAACCTGTATTCTTTATTTCATTTGTAGCTGCTGTTATGTTCCTTTTGTCCATGGGTTTGCATCTGCATGAAAATTATTATAAGGTTTAATGATTTGCAGTCATTTACCTCATTAAAACTAAAAGACTTGAGGTAATCAATTCAAGCATTTTGAAATGTGACATTTTCAAAATGGGCCAGACTAAGTATATCTAACTAATTAACTAGTAATGTGAAGCTTATGACAAAATATTAACAGTTTTATTAAGATCAGACAATATATGTCTTTCCAAGACTAGGGCTGGTTGAATAAACATACAGTAGCCATTAAGTAAAGACTGTGTTTTAAGGACTAGTCTGAAGAACTAGTAGTTAGTTAGGGCTAATCAGTCTTACTATTTGGATTTAAATATAATTTAAATAATTTAAATATTTTTTCATATGATACTTAAAGCAGTTATGTTTAATCATGAAGACAAAAATGTATGACTAACTTTGAATACTAGTCTTAGAGATTCATGTTACTGACCATTGGTTTAAGTGTAGTTACAGACTAAAATTAAGGCTTAAGTTTTAGTTATCTTACTTGAAAATAGCTTACACTGGCCTACCTTTAAATATATCTGGGCCATAGTTTTGTCTTAAGATGTACACCAGTAATGTTTTTTATAAGGTTTGTTTGTAAAAAGTACCTAAATGTTTTTACATAACTAATGGCTAGTCATGCATCAATTTAAAACTGTGGGAAACAACCCTATGAAGTTATAAAGCTTCAAATGTTGTCTTAGAATTCTTCAAATCCTAAAGGCCACTTCACACTGGTCAGACAGACTCCAACAGACGCGTCTGTTGGAGTCTGTCTGACCAGTGTAAAAACCCCTGTTGGAAGTTGTTGGATCAAAGTAAATGAGACTTTAGAATGTGGTTGTCTGTTGGTGTCTGTTGGTGTCTGTTGGAGTTGGTAGTTGTCTGACCAGTGTGAACTGGCCTTAAAGGTATGAAAAAGATTGCTGTAAATATGTGGATCCTTAAAGAACAATAATAGGCCAACATTAGAAATAATAACTAATAATCACACATAAAGAGAATAAATATTTGGTTATCAGTAGCTTTAGTATTCTAATCTATTTTCCATAACATAAACACGTCATGCTGTGTCTTATAAAGTTTTCAATAATTGTTTATAGAATTATTGCAATGAAATTGTAATGTTATGATACACTTGGTTATTTTAAATATAAATGTTTACTGAAAACTTACTCTAGCACAGCACGTGTGTGAACACAAGGCAAGGCAAGGCAAGTTTATTTGTATAGCACATTTCATACACAGAGGTCATTCAAAGTGCTTTACATAGAAATGAGAAAACAATATATAAAAGAGAAAAAAGAAAATTTAAAAATAATAGATACACAATAAAATCACAATAAAAAAAGATACATGAGAATTTTGAATAACAATTAAAGAAAATGAATGTGATTTTAATAAAAACAGTTTAAAATGTTAAACAGAATAAAACAGGAGTAATAGTGGCTTGAGTTAAAGGTGCAGTCAGTGTAAAGCAGCACAGTGCTCATTCAGTAAATGCAGAGTTAAACCGATGTGTTTTTAATCTAGATTTAAAAGTTAGTATTCTAATCTATTTTCTATTTACAAATAAGTGCTTAATAGCAAATCTGACTGACATTTGCTTAATGACATCATATTTCAACCCTATATCACGAAAATGCGTGACTATTTCACGCATGGACCAGCGTGACAATGTCACGCTTTGCCGCGTTTGAGCGTGAGCATGTCACGCTTTTCTGTTTGTGTCACTGTCACGTATTGGTTACTCAACTTTTTTGTCCTATTTTCAAACCATTGTCGCTTCGGTTTAGGGTTAGATTTGGTGCTTGTGTTATATGTCACTTTAAGTATTTGTCACTTTAAGTATTGGTTTATAAAAAAAAAGATACAATACTTATTCTTTTATATTTTCTAAACTTTAACCAATTGTCACCTGACGTTGGGGTTAGAGTTTGTTTAGGTAAGGGTGTCATTTTATGTAAATCTAACCCTAAACCGAAGCGACAATGGTAAGAAATTAGGACAAAAAAGTTGAGTAACCAATACGTGACAGTGACACAAACAGAAAGCGTGACATGCTCACGCTCAAACGCGGCAAAGCGTGACATTGTCACGCTGGTCCATGCGTGAAATAGTCACGCAATTTCGTGATACTGGGTTGCATATTTGTTATTAACTCCATTTGATATAAACAACACATCTGGATCAGTTATGTATGGACATAGCCAGTTGTTAAATATAAAAAATGTACAGCTTTAGTACTATTTTTAGGCCTACTATAATATGACAGAGGCTGTCATCTGAAAAACTTGTATGTTTGCACATCATATCTATGTCAAAGAATATATATGTTCTATAAGAAAAATTACTTTTGTTTAAAAAAATAGTCTAAAAGATTTAAACAAGCAACCATTTAGTAAGACCTAGATCTCTATGAATTAAAATGACTGTTTCAGATGAGAGAAACATACAAAATGTGCAGAGCATATTTGTGTATATGTTCCTTTTGTCCATAAAAATATATACGGTTTAATAACTTGCATACCTCACTTTATTTACCTAATGAAAACAGAAAGCCTTCATGGTACTCGATTAAAGGACATGAACATGAATCTGCTAAATGAAATGATATTTGTTATTGACACAATTTAATAACACCATCCACCATTCAGATAAAGTATCTGGTTTTGTTTTATTAAATTGTTTCAGTTTTTACACTCAACAACAGTAAAGCCAGTGCAGTACAATTTTCTCTACACTGTATAATACAAATACAAAAACAACTTTGCAGAAGTATAGCTATCACACAGTCATTTTGAAAACGGCCCTGACGAACGGCCCCTAAAGCTTATGACAAAGCATACAAGTATTATTGAGATCTGGCAATATACTCAAATTCCTTATTGTGATTTTTAGGTGCAATTTTCCGTTATGTCCACTAGATGGCTGTAGAGGATCAATCACTGGCTGACATTTGCACTCACAGAAAACCCAGAAGATGATTACTCTTTAACTAAGTCTACTATTAATAGAACTCTGTACACATTTAAAGGTGCAGTGTGTAATTTTTAGAAGGATCTCTTGACGAAAATGCAAAATTATATACAAAACTATATTGTCAGGGGTGTATAAAGACCTTTCATAATGAACCGGTATGTGTTTATTACCTTAGAACGAGACCTTTTTATCTACATACACTGAGGGTCCCCTTACATAGAAGTCACCATTTTGTGCCGCCATTTTTCTACAGAAGCCCTTAACGGACAAATTTTTTTACTAAGTTGTCTCCGACGATGACATGTTTGTCTGGTGGCGGCTACTGTAGCTTCTCTATGTGGTTCAAAAGCGAGGGGTGAGCAGTGGACTAAGCCATTGGTTGCAATTCGTGACCTCACCACTAGCTGCCGCTAAAATGTACACACTGCACCTTTAACTTCATGATTTTACTGTTATAATATTAAAATCACATTTAGTGAAAGACTACCACTTCAATTGTTCTGAGTTATCAGTTTTAACACTCATGTCATTTTATGATAGCTGTGAAACGTGAACATAATTTTGGAGGCACTTACACGACATTTGCAGTAAGAATTATATATTTTTTGTTTTTTATAAAAAAAAACTACATACCAAATGAGTGTATAACCATGTCAATATTAAGTCTTGTTCTTTAACAGTCTTGTTTCTCCTTTCTCAGGTAAACGTGTGTGTGTACAATATACAATGCAGAATATCTATATGGCCATGTCCTTAAACGTCTTGTGATCTAAATGGCTTGAACCCCGATAATCGCTGCTAGCAGCTATATTTCTTTTTATTATTTTTCTTCTGCCGTAAAACGGATCGTGCAGACCAAACCGTAAGGCCTAGAGACTTGAGACTTGGCCAAATGGTAGGACCCAATTTGGGGAGAGGTTGATAGAGTTTCAACCCGATTGGCCTATAGGTGGCGCTATAGCGATAACAAACGCGTTGATGCTCATAACTCCCAGAATTCTTGTCCAAATGTCAAGTGTCTTATATCCCTGGATTCCTTGCGTCAAGACGAACAAAACGTATATCTCCGATTTCATTTCCGTCATGAAAATTTTTTCGCTATTTTCGATTTTGTCGAAAAAAATAAAAACGAACTAGTCCTAGGTTTTTTGTCCGATCGGAACCGTTCCAGTGCTGTAATATTCCTTGGAGTGTGAATATGAAAAGTTATCAAAAAAAAGTTGAACTTTATACTCGTCGTCGTCAAGCCACGCCCAAACGCCCCCAATGGGCGGAGCCTCTTGGACTTCAATGGCTGTAACTTGGGATTGGAAAGAGGTATCGAAACCAAATTTGGTACACATATACAGCGGACTATTCTGGGGTCACGTGCAAAAAATTGCATCGCTTGACCACTAGTTGGCGCTATAACACTACTTCAACTTTGAAGAGCTGTAACTAGAGAAATATGGGACCGATCAACTTGAGATTTGGCACGGGTGCTCTTGGTCTAGGGTACTATCTGTGTGGGAAAGGAATTTCGCGTAGCTCAAAAAACATGGCCGCCATCGGCCAATCAAGAAAAAGCAGCTATTGGGCAGGGTTAACGGAGGCCGATCGAAACGAAACGTGGTGGACCTGTTTGTCTCTTGGCCATGAAGGTCTGTGCAGAGTAAGAAAAAATTCGGCCTCCGGGAGGCGCTATCACGTTTTTTCAATGTTTAAGTGATTGTGTATTATGCAGTGTTTCAGATATCAACAAGATCTTTATATCATTTAATAGAGCTACATTTAATGAACAACTTTTCCTCAAGAAGCACTTGTCTCAGTCGAATCGTTTGTTAGATATTCATAATTTTCTCTTAAACCTACTTTTGCGAACTAGTCCTAGGTTTTTTGACCGATCTGAACCAATCCAGTGCTGGAATATTCCTTAGACACTGAATATCAATAATTATCAAAAAAAAGTTGAACTTTGCACTCGTCGTCGCAACACTACGGTCAAAAGTACGAAGAGGCGGGGCCACAAATACTTAAATTGCTATCATTTATGATAGGAATGAGATATCAACATGAAACTTGGTACACATATGTATAGACCCAAGCTGAGGTCACATGCAAAAAATTGCAGAGATTGTCCATTAGGTGGCGCTATAACTTAAGAACAAATAACCATAACTATAGCATATGTATATGACACATAAATATTTGTCTGACCTACTTGTTATTTTGCACATTACATCTACTTTCAGGTTCTTATAATGGTCTATGAGGATAATTATTTATCTTTGAAAACATGCCACTCAACAGCCAACCAGTATTAACCATGTACGAGTCAAGCCTAATGGTGTGTGATTACAACTAAACTCATGGGACTGTTGGTCTTATGTTTCCAAGTGTCTGTGAGGATTTTTAGTTCATCTTTCTGAAAATCTTTGCATCTAACACAATGTGTGCAAAGTAAACAGTTCTCTAGATCAGTGGTTCTCAACACACCTGCTTCACATAATCAGCACAATAGTAGAGATCTCTATTAACTAAACTGATTGTGTCAGATGAGAGAAACATACAAAATGTGCAGAGCAGTGGTTCTCCAGAAACGGAGTAGAGAACCACTGCTCTATATGTTTATGTTTATATGAAAAAACTATTTTGTGAACTAATACTTGGTTTTTCACTCAACACAACTAAAGCCAATGCAATACAATTTCCTGTAGTCTGTGAGCAAATATGAATGCCAAATTGTTATCACCAATTGTACGTCTTATTCCTTTAGTTGTTTAGCTTTGAATTACAAAAACAACTTTTCAAAACTACTAGAATTTTTTCAGTCAACAACAATAAAATCAGCGCAGTACATTTTTCTGTCCTCTGTGTGTAAAGGTATATCAAATACAAAATGTAATGAATTTGAATACCTGCTTTTGTAAGCATAGATTTCATGTGATGTCACACATTGGTGTAGGTGCCATTTGTACGACTGAATTGCAGCATGTGTGTTTAAAGGAACTCATAAAGATATGGATTAAAGTTTTTCATTATCTCCATTTATTTACATCAGTAGCATTAGGATTCTATTCTACCTTCCATGACATAAACGTGTCCTGACATGATGTATAATACAAAGTTGTTACATTTTTATATGTTATTTTTCAAATATTGCACCAAAAACTTCATGTGATAATGCAATTGGTTATTATTCACATAAATGACCTGCTAGAACCCAACTAAAAAGCAGCACTTTATGAAAGTAACACAGACAAATGCTCACCAGCAAATCTGCTGCAAATCTACTAAATAACATGACATTTGTTATTGACATAATTTGATATTGAAAACATATCTGGATCAGTTATTTATTGGCCCAGCCTAAAATCACATGAAAATAATTGCAGAGCTATACCACTATTTGACAATTTAACATGACAGAGCCTAAAAATGTTTCTATTAAAATATGTAACTTTGCTTTATTGTTTCCAAATCCATAAATTAGTATTCTCTTACAATAACACAATAAAAGGATTATATGAAAAATATATACTCTCTGTGTGAAACACAGACCCTCATTAATATACTTAAGAGCATGCTTATCAGGATTTGAGTTAAAAATGTGTCTACCTTTATTTACTTTTAAATATTCAATACTAATTTTATGTTAAATTAATTGTAAAAGGAAAACAATAATTTTAGCCAACAGATGGCAGAAGGTCATCTTCTGCCATCTGCTGGCTAAAATTATTATTTAGTATTTAAAATGTATACTCAATGAAATTGTGTTCACAGGTTTCATCAATGGATGCATGATTTAACTTTATGAAGTCAGTATTATTATGTTAAAATAACATTTCGTCAATCATTCTGACGGTATCCGTTTTAACAGTCATGTGACATTCGAACATAGGATAAACATTTAAATAGGTTGATGAACTCTTAAAGGACACCAAGCATATGGAGATTGGTCATTTATTTCAAAGTCTTATTTCCTAACCCTGCCATTTCTGCTTCTGTGTGTAAATGCATGTATGTGTTTTAGCTTATTCTTCATCATTGCTGTGTTATAGATTAGCCATATGAGACCTATATCTCTATATCAGAACATCGTAGAGAAATTGTGGTGGGCTGTTTTGTCTCATGTTAACAATTTTTGAAACATTTTGTGTGACAAATCTTGCAACAGCATGCACCACATAATTTTCTCTTCAGAAAATTTACCTAATTGGTAACATGTTAGTATTTCATATTCTAAGTATATTTGATAACAATGCAACAAATCTAAACAGGCATGCCCTTAAAGGTCTTAAAGGTTCATATAATGAGATTTTTTAAAGATGTAAAATAAATTGTTTGTGTACCCAGAGTGTGTATGTGAAGTGTTATCTCAAAATACTCCACAGATCATTTATTATAGCATGTTAAAATTGACACTTTGTAGGCCTGAGCAAAATTGTGCAGTTTTTGGGTGTTTCCTTTAAAATGCAAATGAGTGGATGAAATGCAAACACTGATCACAATGATGGTGGTTTGTTGTAATTGAAATTCAATTGTGCTCTCGATTATTTTATTTTTTATCTTTTTCATGTTTTCTAGGTTGATATAAGCACTGGGGACCCAATTATAGCACTTACACTTGGAAAAAGTCAGATTTTCACGCTATGACCCCTTTAAGGTCCCAGATCGCTTGAACCCCGCTAATCGCTGCTTGCAGCTATATTTATTCTTAGTTTTTCAATTATTTCCAAGTTTCACATTGGTGAGTCTGTTCCATTCTTTGAATAGTTGCATTAATCACTTAGATTTAGTGTGTAATGCAGTGTATTTTTAGATAATAACTTTCATCACATGCAGGAATATTTGTGACCCTGCCTGTGAAAAATCCAGCTAAAGTCATTTTTAAAGTGAAAATATAACTCTTAAATATTGACTGAGTAAGGCCAAGCCAAAGATTAAAAATAAAGTGAATTTAATGAGAAAAAATTAAACTTTGATCCTCCTAATCTCATAATTAGACTATGCGACTTTAGCCTGGATTCACAGACAGAGTCATACATTATATTGAGTTGATTGTATTGAGTCTTTTGCTTCCAAGATGGAATACAAATGATTGTGGAATGACACAGTGGATAAGACACATGCCTTTGGTGTGAGAGACCTGGGTTCGAATCCACTGGGACACACCATTGTGTCCATGAGCAAGACACTTAACCCCTAGTTGCACCAGAGGTGTGCAACCTCTGACATATATAGCAATTGTAAGTCGCTTTGGATAAAAGCGTCAGCTAAATGAATAAGTAAGTAAGATATACACTCACCTAAAGGATTATTAGGAACACTATAAAGGATCCAGGGCACGAAGCTCCCGTTCCACCACATCCCAAAGATGTTCTATATGGTTGAGATCTGGTGACTGTTGGGGCCATTTGAGTACAGTGAACTCATTGTCATGTTCAAGAAACCAATTTGAAATGATTCGAGCTTTGTGACATGGTGCATTATCCTGCTGGAAGTAGTCATCAGAGGATGGTACATGTTGGTCATAAAGGGATCCAAATGGTAAGTAACAATGCTCAGGTAGGCCATGGCATTTAAATGATGCCCAATTGGCACTAAGGGGCCTAAAGTGTGCCAAGAAAACATCGCCCACACCATTACACCACCACCACCAGCCTGCACAGTGGTAACAAGGCATGATGGATCCATGTTCTCATTCTGTTTACGCCAAATTCGGACTCTCCCATCTGAATGTCTAAACAGAAATCGATACTCATCAGACCAGGCAACATTTTTCAAGTCTTCAACTGTCTAACTTTGGTAAGCTTTGTAGCCTCTTTTTCCTATTTGAGATGAGTGGTACCCGGTGGGGTTTTCTGGTGTTGTAGCCCATCTGCCTCAAGGTTGTGGGTGTTGTGGCTTCACAAATGCTTTGCTGCATACCTCGGTTGTAACGAGTGGTTATTTCAGTCAAAGTTGCTCTTCTATCAGCTTGAATCAGTCGGCCCATTCTCCTCTGACCTCTAGCATCCACAGGGCATTTTCACCCACTGGACTGCCGCATACTGTTTTTCCCTAGAATTGGTTGTGCGTGAAAATCCCAGTAAATGAGCAGATTGTGAAATACTCAGACCGGCCCGTCTGGCACCAACAACCATGCCACGCTCAAAATTGGTTAAATCACATTTCCTTTCCATTCTGACATTAAATTTGGAGTTCAGGAGATTGTCTTGACCAGGACCACACCCCTAAATGCATTAAAGCAACTGCCATTTGATTGGTCGATTAGATAATTGCATTAATGAGAAATTGAACAGGTGTTCCTAATAATCCTTTAGACGAGTGTGTGTGTGTGCGTGTGTGTGTGTGTGTGTGTGTGTGTGTGTGTGTGTGTGTGTGTGTGTGTGTGTGTGTGTGTGTGTGTGTGTGTGTGTGTGTGTGTATAATATTCAATTTATATATATGCAGACAGTTTATCCCAAACAGCTTTCAGTGCTTTCTGCATAAACATTTTATTTGTATTTGTTGCCTGGTGGGTGTCAAACACTTGGCCTTGTCATTTCAAGCAACTACCGAGCTACGGAACACACAGTTTCATAGAAACACTTGTAGTTTGCATGTCAGGAGCTCAGAGGAATTGATATGTCTTTACGCTGACGCTATTTTTCAGCTCTGAGACCCATGTTAACCCCTCAGTCCTCTCTACGCACTTCCATTTCCAGATGAATGAGAGCGGATATTGAACTGTCAGTCAAATGATTTTCTGTCATTCAGGACGGAGACCATCGAGTTTCATTATTTCAGAAATCAAGCTGAATAAAGTAAAAGGACCAAAAAGACGTTTGACATAAAGTATCGGTACCTTTAAGGTAAAGGGTGTTATTTATCTGCGGCTCATGCAATCTTTCTTTCTGTATTTATTCTTCACACCATTCCATCATCTATGGCTATATTCATGGCGAGAACTGGTTAATCCATACACGGGTTTGGGGAGGGGCAATTTGGTATCTCCAATTCACCTAACCTGCATGTTTTTGGCCTGTGGGAGGATACCAGAGAACCCATAGTAAACCCACACTGACACAGGGAGAAGCTGCCAGCTCCACACCGAAAGGCCACCTGCCGGGGCTTGAACTGGTGACCTTCTTGCTGTGCCGCCTGGCTTATGCAATGATATGGAATATACAGTATTTACAAATACAATGGTGCATTAATAGTGTATACAATCAATTAAAATTAGTTTTGCAACCTGTAAGGCCATGAAACATTACAGAGACAGATTGCAATATATAGCATGGGGTTAAGGAATATTAACCTTGGCGGCTTTGTATTGCTGTGGTTTATGGGTAATTATTTGTGCATTTAAATATCAAATAATGCTGCAAAACCCATGCCAGCCTTTTCTAAATGCACATTGAGTCAACAACCGAAGCGGCTGGTAATGGATCTTTTCGCTACAAATGAACCCTTGATGTATTCTGTCACAGCACAGACCCCACTGTTTCGCTTTAAAGTGAAAGGAAAGCTTTTTGTATTTTGCACGCGTTCCTGGCCTGCATTGGGGGTTAGTTATTGTTTATGCAGACGGTGATGGAGAAACGAGCTTATTGGACTTTCACTAAACGCTTTATGTTTGTGAGCGTTCGAATGGCAGTGTGTTTTCAGTGACTGCGGATTCATTTTTGTGTGAAGACACACTTCATTGAAAACCCATTAGTTGAGAGATCTCATTAGTGTGGATATGGTTTATTCAATAGAGAACAGGGCATTGTGTACTCTATACTGTTCTACCTTTTACACTTTTAATTGCTAACGGGGAAACAAACTCAAACACATGTTTGCAAACATCTTAAATACAGTTTTTTTTTTGCATAGTATAAATGTAATATAAAATTATTGATTTATTAAGATTATATCATCGCTCATTATGTAGTCAATGTACTGTGCATGAGACCATAAAAAAATTAATTGGGCATGTAAAACACTATAATTTTCAAGTGTACTTAGTAAAAAAAAAAACCCATGTATTATACACGTCCACATTCAAATAGGGTGTTTCTCAGTCTGTTCCCTTGTTGTGTAGAAGGTGCATTTTTCCCAGAAGTACCCAGAATGCATTGCAAAAAACACGCTAAGGTATGCATTACATTCACTTACATGAAAAGTTTGAAGACATTGTGTATAATGTGCAGGGCCGTGCACAAACCTTTTGAGGGGCATGTATTGAAACTGAAAAAGGGCACCCCCCCCAAATAAATAGCACATAATAATCGTCTTAAAAAACGTTATATTTATTTACTATTAATGATTGAAAAATTCCCTATTAATGAATGAAAAATGACATTTTATGGCATTATAAGGATATCTGGCCTTCTAAGTTGGCTTTAACAATTTGCCTCCTGGGTGTTTGTCTGTATTAGGCCTATTTGTAGTCATGTGTTTGTGAACTGCTCTTGTGTACTCCCTCTTATTTAATTGTGTAATATATTAATTTTCATTTTTTTCCTCTGCTTTGATATAAAGTTAAATAAAAATATGTTTGAGGAAAAAAGCTATTATTTTTGGTTTTATGATCTAATTTTTATTATTTGGTTAACATGTTTATGTATGTCATTGATAAGAGGGGAAATATGAGATTTAAGATCAAAATAATATAGTAAAATACTATTCTATTAGCCATACCATAAGCATATCCAACATGTATCTGCCTACCTGGCAAAAACTGTGCTGAGGACCAGGAACGTTGGTCTCTTGAAGGTGCACTTAGGTTGGTTGTTCTCTCTCGTGAACTACACTTTCCTTAAAATAAGCCAGCAATGAAAATGTATAAAAAATTTAGTCTAGTCATTCAGGGCTAACTTTTTGGTGATTTGGAGCACTGTAGCCCCTGACAGAAAATGTTTAAAGCGCAAGCAGAAAATTTTGAGCACACCTTAAATTTTTTAATTTTAAAACCTTTTGGTGTTAATGTAGGCTAGAAGTTTTCTCTATCTCTCATCTCTGCAATGTTTAATTTTAAACCCGCGCGGGCGCATCTTCTCGCGGTTCACCCGGGCTGCGTAGACCCATCGGTAAATGATTGAGACGCGTCATTCAAATAAGCGGTAAAACCCGATCCTGCATTCCGTATTGTTGTCACGGGTGCCCTGCACATGCGTGAACAGCAGTGAAAACTGCTCGCGCTGTGTCAAAAACTCATTTTGGTCACAGTTTGGAGCCCTTGGTGCCTCCCTGATTGCCCTCTCGCCCAATCTCGTCTAAACCGGCCCTGCTCAAATTTATAAAACATGCGCCGTTATAGACATACTAGTGTTTCTTTCGTAATGAGACGGCATTGTACTCAAACAACAAGATATTTATTTACCGTTGCAAGACGTTCAGCTGCTCTGCTGTGGAACTTCAGCTCGTCGCAATCAGGGGGCGGAGTTAAGAGGTTTGACTGACAGTTTGAGCGGATACAAAAAGATTTTGTTTTTTAATAACTTTTATTTGATAAATATATTTGTAAAACAGACAGACATACGTAAAGGGTTACCAATAGCATTGATTTATTAAAGAAAATAAAAAAATCTAATCAAATTCTTTAGAAAAAAAGGGCACTTCGGAGTGTAAGGACAAAAGGGCATGTGTTCTGCACAGGTTGAGCCCTATCTGTGCACGTGCCTGATAATGTGCATTATATATGCAAGCAATATATGTATCACCCAATAAAAAGCAAGAGCAGTGAATATTTAACTCATTCCTTGCCAGTCTTTTCTTAAATAGTTGCCCGCCAGCATTTTTTGTGATTTTCACAAAGGTTTCACATAATGCCTTCCAGGACAATTTTCTTTTATAAATATATAAACATACCATATATTTAAAATGGAAAACCAGACCCTCTGTTTTTAAACGAATAAACTAAGAAAATGGGGAAAAAGTTTAATTCTATCTCCATTTATTCCATATCTTCCTCTATTTCCATTTCATTTATCACCTCTCAAATATGGGTAGGTTTCTTCAAAAATACAAAATTTTGAGCAAAAAGCTGAAATAATTGCATTTTTGTAAAGCACTTTTGTTAAAGATCAGATTCAGAACTACGTGCAAAACACACTGTGTTAACAATGTTGTTGGATTCGGTTTTTGCTTCAGTTTTTTTATAAATTGGGTAAGAGCGCCCCCTAGTGGATAATAGCGGAATTATAGATTACCGTTAAAACTTGTCAGGGAAGCGACGCTGGAAGGGAAATGTTTTCTCTTAATTGACAAGATAACTCGTCAATGGCGGGAAAAGAGTTACGAAAGCCACTGTACTTTACTGCGACATTGAAGATATATTGGTGAAAAAACTTGCTGCGTCAACAATTTGGCTTCATAACTGTGTTGTTTGTAATTAATTCATCCATGCATCAATGTTTAAAGAGCACTTATTGTCTGATTCACGTTTTTAAATTTCCTTTGGTGTGTAAGTGTGTATTGATACATGTTAACGATATGCAAAAGGTACAAACCCCAAAGTAAACGATGGCGCGAGTTATCATCTCCAACGTAAATCTTACAACAAACACACGGATTGTAGGCAACAGTTTACTTCCTGGGATTGGTGATGTAGACAAGACCGACATTATCATAATTCATCACGCTTCGGATTTACAGCCTGTAAGTTAACTCCAGTTAGCAACCAAATCTTTCAAACATGGTAAGGAGCGTCACGTTTCCGGCTGACATCAGAGGTATTCAGGCCAATCACAACGTACAGATTAGCTGGCCAATCAGGGACACAGAGCTTTTCGAATCTGTGCGTTTTGGGAAGAGATTGAAATCTGGAGCTATAAAAATGTACGGTATGTGGAAAATAATGTGCTTTTTAAACCATAAACCACGCGGACACATTGTATTATACCAAATACACAAAATAACGCTGTTTTAGCAATGAAATAGGTGCTCTTTAATGGTTCAAGTCCCATTCCACTGTCCAAAATTTTGTTCAAGATATATAGATTCATCACCAGGTAGTGAAATAAGAGAGAGAAAGAGACACACATTCATGCACAAGATTCATACACACACAGAAATACCATCTTTCCTATAATGAGCCTGCTGAGAGTGCTGTTTCCTGTGTCAGAGCAGAGCGTGGTGGGACTTTAGATAAACAGAATCGCGCTGACTGCTGGTTTTGCTGCATTGGTGAGGCTATGGAATAGGTTATCAGGCTGAGCTCCTGCAACGCTTTCCCTCTTTAATCCACGTATCATTGCCCCTGGGTCTTATACCCGTGCTGCGTGCGAAGAGACCGCAGAGTGCGGAAAATGCATCACAAGACACGGAGGGAACAAGCAATCTCGCCGGCGCCCAAACTGAACCTCTGTCACAGCTTCGGACAGGCAGCTCACATTCTTAATCCCATGATTATGCAGAGTGTGGCTCGCTGCAAACATTGGCTTACCAAGTCGTCCCCATACACAGCCATAGCTGAAAGAGAAGAAGCGAGTAAGAGCAGCGTAAATTGCAGATATGACATGGCCGCTTGTGGCTCTCTTATGAAGCTAGGAGAGACAGAGTGTGAAATATTGATGTGTCCTATAATAGCAGGCTAGAGAGGAATGAGCATGTGAGGTTTGTTTTTGTACTTATTCAGGACTTGAATTTTATGTTTACATCAAGTGGTGACCCAACATTGTATGGCATAAATGTGACTTTGCTTGTGAAAACCCAGCTAAAGTCATTTTTTGTGATTTACTGTTTTCTACATAAAATCATCCTACATAATTTAAAGAACAGACCATTCTGTAAAATATAACATATCTTTAATACTAAGGTCATGTCAGTGATCGCAACTGATTGAAATTAAACTTTTGTGCTCTGAATCTCAATTAGATTTTGAGACTTTAGCCTGGATGTCACAGATAGGGTCACAAATATCTTTAAAGGGGACAGAAATGAAAAACCATTTTTACCTTGTCTTTGTTAAATAATGGTAGTCTACCTGCATTCACAAACATACAAAAAGTCCTGGACATGCTAAACATCTCAGTCTCATAGAAATTCCTCTTTTAGAAAGTCAGCCAGAAAACGGCCCAATCTGAAAAACTGATGCTTATGACATCACAGGCATCTCACTGCCCCTCCACTTTAAATAATTGGCTACATTTTTTGAGTGGCAGCAAAGTCAGCCAATCAGTAATGAGATTGCAAGTTAAGCCAGTAGGGGGAGCCAAATAGGAGCAAAACCACTTGTTTAAAATCCCCCACCCTAATAGAGCTTTCTGAGAGAGGTTTTTAGGAAGCTTCTAAAGCATTACAGACCCAAACAAAAAAAAATTGTCTACATGTCACATCACAGAACAAGGATAAATATCCCGTTCAATCATTCTCTGTCACCTTTAAAAACAAAAATGAAATAGTATTAATGAATCTAATAGTATCATGCAAATCAAAAACAATATTCAAAATAATTATGCAAAATAAATGAAGAGCTCAGCTCGTGGAGCAATAGGTTAGCAGCGTAAAGGTCATGGGTGTGACCCCAAGGAATCACACATACTAATAAAATTGTATTTGCCAGTTGCAAAAATGTCAATGTGATGTCTTAATCTCCCTAGATGTGCACAATCTTACCATAAATAAGCCGTGAATATAAAAATATTGTAAATGCATTGACAACAGCAGTAGTTTACCCCATAACCATTTTTAAAGGTGCAATGTGGGACTTTTAGAAGGATCTCTTGACAGAAATGCAAAATAATATACATAACTATATTATCAATGGACCCTACAAAATGAACTGTTTTATTACCTTAGAATGAGCCGTTTTTATCTACATACACTGTGGGTTTCCTTCCACGCCCATCATGTTTCTACAGTAGCCTTAAATGGACAAACTGTTCTGGAGATAACGTTTTGTTACTACGTTTGCTCAGATGATGACATGCTTGTCCTAAAAGTCCCACATTGCACCTTTAGGGCCCAATTTTCACGATCTAAGCGCATTGTCTAAAGCGCACAGCGCAAGTTCTAAATGGGCGTGTCCGAATCCACTTTTGCTAATTTAACGACGGGAAAAATGGTTTGTGCGCCGAGCGCATGGTCGAAAAGGGTTTGTCCTTTTTTTAATGAGTAATGGGAGTATTTTGGGCGTAACGTGTAATAAACCAATGAGAGTCTCAGCTCTCATCCCCTTTAAAAGGCAGTTGCGCTGGTGCTATGTCTAATCCCTATTTAGATGACGGACTTTGCAAAGAATGCAAACTGAAAAACTAAGCGGAGGAAGAAGATCCCCAGTTTAAGATTAATGTTAAATAAATTTGTTGTTTATCATTTTTATTGAAATTTTTATTTTTTATTAAAACCTTTAAAACGTCAGAGCCGATGGTGTAGTGGTCAGCGCTCCGACATATAGTGCAAAAGCACTTCCGGCGACCCAAGTTCGAATCCCGGCTCGAGATCCTTTGCTGATCCCATACCCCTCTCTCCACCCTCTACTTTCCTGTCGTCTCTCAAATCTACAGTCTATCAATAAAGGCAAAAATGGCCCAAAAAAATTATTATAAAACCTTTAAAACACGTTTTCTTTTAGTCATGGAAGTAAAAAGGCAAAAGGGGGGCGCAAATGCATTTGCTATTTAAACAACGTGGCACTTAACGTGAAAATGATCATTGCGCAGGGTGGAAACTAGCAAAAGACACTTGCGTCGCGCATTGCGCTGCATTGCACCGGGTGTAAGATAGAGCCCTTAATGTACCACACAATACTATACTTTATACCACGGGTCTGTTGAATGCTTTATTCTGATTGATTGAGAAATGGTCTATAGGTGTTGATTATTTTTCAATAACCGCACACATAACCTTTAAAATGTCGTATATTTTTTTTAACCATTTATAAGTGGAATAATTGACTCCGGTTCTTTGAATTATTCAAAAATAATGCACACCCGCAGTGCATAAGCACATTGGGTGTGCATTATTTCTTTTATAATTCAACAGCCCGTTGTCAATTATTGCTTACGTATACTACATATATATATATATATATATATAATGCATTTACAGTACAGTAGCATTGTTTTCCCAGCAACCCAATCAGTGTCACAACCCACCAGTTAAGAACCACTCATGGGTATAGATGGATAATGATGAATAACAGGTGAGCTTTAGGTTCCACCAACGAAATGGTTTATAGCATCGCAGCATGACGTTTTATCCCGTGTGTTACACTTGACTGTGTGCTGGTGTGTTTTCAGAGTGCATCTGGTTTGATAGTTTACGGCACAATCGCTCTGCACCCCCATTGTCCAATTAAAGTGTAAGAATCAGCGAGTTTAGCTGAAGGAGGAGGGAAGGAGAATAGGCCTCCTTCAGTCCAGCCTTATTACCGCAGAGCTTTGCTAGCATGTGTCCCCTAGGGCTTCTCTCTCTCCCAGCATTTCACTGACACCTTGCCTTTATTAACTTCTATCCACATCGCAGCATCTTGCCAAACATTTCCAAAACATCTGGATAATTCTGTACCTGCTCAGCAAAAGTGACATGTTATTTAGACAGAAAGGAAAAGCAAAACAACAAAATCTCATTAGGCCGGCAGTTTGTACAGCAGTTTCGAGCTTAACCATGCCTTTCAAGGTTTTCAGGCAAGTCAAATCTGTTTTGCCTTTGATGTCACTCGCTGCCTTCTGAGATCCTGCTTCTGATGTTACTCATAGGTCTGTGTCCTGATGAAGGTTTGAGATGTCTCTGTTGCAAAAAACTGAATAGTGCAGGTACTGGTGAGGAATGCTGGAGGTTTTGCCTTTTAATACATTGCATTATAAGAAGCTAATATTTTGGTGTTTTTGTCAGGCTGCATGGTTTCATAAACAACATTTAACATCCACAGTACCTTTCTGTTGCACAAAAGATTGCAAATGCAAGCTAGTTTCACCTCGGTCAATCTAGTAGAAATGTGTCATTTTGTTCATTGAAGGATAAACTGCCCCCCTCCCAGTGCACACACGGACTCACACATCAGCTGGCAGCTCCTCAGTCCAACTCTCCAATATACAAACAGGCTTAGGGTGACTGACAGCAGGCATGTCACCATAGCATCCTTAGTATCTCACTCAAAACGGCCTGGATGGAAAGCCAGCGTGCCTTTATTCGTTTAAAACCGCTGCGTGCAGTCTGTTTTGTAAGTTATTAGGTGATCTGTGTATGTAGCAGCTAAACCCTGGGCGTTTTAAGACGTGCTGAATGCCTGGAGTTAAGCCCTAACATGAATGATAACCATGGGAACATGCCTGCAGCAGTGACATGCTCCATTTGATGAGCAATTAAGTGCTGCCAATATAAAAGTAAATGATGTGGCATAAAATTGAAATGCAGCAGTCATTAACGCACGCAGTTGACTTTTTGAAAACACTTATTTACAAGGGAGAAATAATAGTCAATGCATAGACACCGAAATGTTTTTCTCATTATCTTATAAAATGCAAAGCATGCACGATAAACTGAAATGAAGACGGTGTGACACTTTGGATTTTAATTAGAAATGCAAGGTCTGTAGGTAATAACAGGTATAATACGGTATTATAACAGGTATGTTTTGTAGATCGCATTCGGCACCATGAAACTCACACACACGTATACAGGAAGAAAGTATTTTAAATGAGCAGTTATGTGCTAGGCACTTTAAGTAGCAAATATATTTATTCAAAAAAAAATGCTTACTCTATTGAAATGCATGCTTGTCACTTTTCTTTGAGTAATAGATTTAAATTACAGTGTTCCAGATTTAAACTGTTACTATATTTTGGAAACGTTGGCACAGAGTTTTGTCATCCATCAGTGCCTTTGCAAGCTGGTTTTGTGTCAAGCCCTGCTGGTGCTTCTCCAAATGTGTGGAAGTTGTACATGAAAGAGGGAAGTCTCTGGACGTTGCCTCATTCAGTCTCACTATAACTTGGCAGTTAGTGGCAAGTCCCCAACACAGAACTTGAAAAGTGTTTTGCCTGTATATTCTACTCCATTGTGCAGCTTAGGTCCTCTACTGCAAGTAGTGCAATGCACAATAGTGCACAAGCAGTCGATTTAGCTCTTCAAATCCAATACTGCGGAGCACCGCTCATTATTTATGATAAAGTAGAGTGGAACCTTCTTGATAGAAAATATAATAGAGTATTTAATCAAAAACTGGCATCACAATTTGCAACATATTTTGGATATTTATGCTTTTTTTTAAATATCAGCTGTAACAGAATATTTACTTATATGTACAAAGTAATGCCATCAGGTTCAATCAGAATATTAAGAAGCGACGAGATTAAAACTAATGACTTAATTTAACAATTTGTTTTCATCCTTGGCGCGTTTATGAGCAGACTACGAGGTTCACCCTGTGATCTCCTGACATAGTTGCCAAGCAACGAGGAGACTACGAGTTCGCGCCGTTAGGAGGTCATGGCGTGAACTCGTATGCTACGTTCGAAATTGCATACTGTGACAGTAGGTAGGCTACTGAATAAGATGAAGTACATACTCATCAACCGTTAAAACAGTAAGTACTGCATAGGGGTGGGCGATAAACCTGTAGACATTTTTCAGATTTGAGATTTAGGACTATTGTCTCTATCAAGGTTACGCATCCACGTCACTTTGCTGTGTGTGGTCACAAAAACTTAATGTTTGTACATGTATTTAAGCACTAAAAAGTGATTTTAACTCTTTCCCCGCCATTGACGAGTTATCTCGTCAATCTGCAATACCACTATTATCCACTAGGCTGGCACTCTTCCGCAACTTATAAAAACCGGAAGTATTGCCCTAGGGCAAACAGCTGTATGTCCGTGTATGTTTTAAAGATCGCTCTGCATCTGATCTCTATCAAAGTCCTTCACAAAAATGGAATTATCTCAGCTTTTTGCTTAAAATGTTGTGTTTTTGATGAAACCTGCACATATTTGAGAGGTGATAAAAACAGAACACATAAGGGTAGGATCAAACTGATTTTTTTGTTTGAAAGCAGAGGGTCTGTTCTTTTATTTTATATATTGTATGTTTATATATTTAAAAAGGAGCATTTTCTGGAAGGCATTAAACTTTTGTGGAAAACATGAAAAATGCTGTCGGGGAAAGAGTTAAGCTATTAAGCCATGCTATATGCGCACACTGTTTTTGTGTGAGAGGAGCGCACAAGCCGCCCATCCGCTGTTCATTAAGCTCGTGAGAATTTTTGCCGCTTTATTGGCCTGTTCCATCTTTGCACGTATCCTCATAAACACGACTATTTAGGTCTTAAGAGAAAGGAATAAGCTGAAATAGAAAACGCTTGTGTAGTAGTATATTGAATCCAGACTTTAGTCTTAAAGGGGAAGTTACATAATTTCGCTCTTGTCTGTCACTCTTGTTTTTGTGAAAATCTCTCACTGCTTTTGACTAAATCACTTTTCTACCTTTAATAAGATATACATTATAATTTATTATCATTCTTTCATCACTGACTCTTTATCTTCAGTAAGCTCAAGTTTTGTTTGTTTAAATTTCCTTTTTATGCTTTCCAGTCCTTCTAGAAAGTAATTTTTTTTGTGATTGTTGCGGGCAAAAATCCTTGATCTTTCAACGCGTTTTCTTTAAAAATGCGATAGAATATGCAGTATATTTATGCAATTTTATGAAATTGCGGGGGCTTTATAGCTTTTCAATGATGTTTACAGCACATAATCACGTCACTTCATCAATATATTCCCATGGCAACAGGGAACATGGCTGCACTTGTGTGAAGTAAATGCAACATTTTTCATCTGTCTGCTAAGATATATGTGATTTTTGCTACGAAAATGCGGGGACTATATGAAATCATGCAAGCCCCGCATATTTTGCACACGTAAATCTGCAATGAATGCTGCTGAAGCGCGGGGTATTTGAAAACACGTGGCCCCAGCATAAATATGCAGACTTTGGCTGATTATGCGATGAATCATGCAATCGCATAATCACGTTTTTCTGGAGGAACTGGCTTATTTACGTTTTTGTGAGAATTCTATGGCAATAAATATTTTAATTACATAAAAACCTTATTAAAGATAAAAAAACTGTGAACATATTCGTTATCATGATATAAAATGAATCCTATCGTGATATAAAATGTTGGTCATTTTGCCCACCCCTAGTACTATAATATGAAAATGGATAGTATGAATGAATTAGGACGTAATATATTGGCCATGTTGATACATTACGTGACATACATCGTCATAACACGTTGATCGTTAACTAGAATGACGTTAAACAAGCACAAAATTAACCACAAGGGACAGTTGTCTAATATATGTATTTGCATTTGAATAGAGCAGCGTTACCGCTTTCGGACATATTTGAATAAAACAACTTTTTCGTTTGATAACTTCTCTCTCTGGGGTTAACGAGATATATAAGTGTCCATCGAATGGACACTTTCGGGATCTTGCCGAAAGCAGTAGGTCATCCTTGTACTTTTCACCTACTGTTTTTTGAATACTACCTGTATGAATTCGGACATATTACTCGCCTAGCCTACTATATAGTAGGGCTGGGCAATATGGCCAAAAAAATTATCATGAAATTGTTTTCCATATCAGTCGATGTTGATAATTATCATGGTAAACCACTTTTTATTAGAACATGACACATACTAAAATCTTGTTTTACTTGTTAGGCATTTGTATTAAATGTAAATATATTTATGAAATTAACATTTTCGACACAGAAAGCAGCAGGTTACTGTCACTTTAATACCCAAGATAGACTGCTTTAAGTTTTAATATAGCCTACTGATAAACTTCCAGCTGTTTATGTTCACTTAAACATGAAAGACTTAGTTCACTGATCACGTGTGTGTTATACCACACTTTACAGTTACGTTATATTCACTGCAGTGGTGGATATGCTGTTTTTCAACTTTCCTAGATTTGTGAATGTCCTGTAAATATACTTTACAAGAATAGGGAAGGCAAGATCAGCCTTTCTAACACTTAAGCCAATATGGAACGCAAAATATATTTCCAAAAACACAAACTTTTCTGTGAACATCTTCAATTCCAATGTTAAATCAGTTTTATTATATGGGGCAGAAACTTGGGAACCACAAAAGCATCATCAAATAAGTTACAAACATTCATTAACCGATGCTTACGACACATCCTGGAGATTTACTGGCCTAACACCATTGCAAATGAAGAACTCTGGCAAATCACACAACAAGAACCAATTGAAACTCAAATAAAACGCAGGAAATGGGGTTGGATTGGGCATAGCTTAAGAAAACCATCTTCTAACATGACCAGACAGGCCTTAACCTGGAATCCACAAGGAAAAAGAAAGCCAGGAAGACCAAGAAACAGCTGGAAAGGTCTGTTGAGGCAGAACTCAGGAAAGCAACATCATCTTGGAAGGAAGCAGAGAAGATCGCCCAACATCGAACCACCTGGAGAAGTTCATGAATGACCTATGCTCCCCAAAGAGCAAAAGGGTGTAGAAGAAAAAAAACTGCTATATAGTATGGAAGTAGTCGGTTTCATTCACAGTGATAGTTTACTCATTTGCACGTTTACGAGTAGACTACGAATGAAAACAAATTGAACGCCAATGATTAAAACAAATTGTTATGTAAAGTTATTTGTTTTGTTTTCTTTCTGCAAAACATAGTATGATTGAACCAATGACTTTTTTGTGATGTGTTTCATTCTTTTCTGTCCTTAAATTATGATGGTTGAGTAGCAGTCTACTGGACAATAACAAGCCTTCCCGGTTTTTATCAAAAATATCCAAAAAAGGACTTGCTGGTTTGGAACGGCATGGGGGTTAGTGATTCATTTTGAAATGTTCATTCTGTAGTAAACTATCCCTTTAAATATGTTTATGGGCCTTCTGTAGCTGAAGAGAGTTTCACTTGTATGCATTTAAGGATGAATTACGATCAGGACAGTGGTATGTGCTTAGGAATTTTATCATAGGTCCTATAAAGTTGAGAAAATTATAGCAGTTGACATTTATGATCTTTCTACGCTTCTTTATTAATAAAGCTGCAGGTTAATTTGTTAAAAAATAAGTTGTGAGCGGCCTGTCAAAGCACAGGTTTTGTCTCTTTAGTGCAATGTAATATCTCAGCCTAAACAGAGAGTCGGAAATTAGCCGATGTGGTCAGAGACCAGTTTGCATGAAACATTGCTTCTCGCTAATGACAGCAACAGACAATAACTTTTCATTCTCCAGACAAAGAAGCTCTGTTTGTGAACCGATTAGGAGCCATATTATAACGTTACTGTGGACCATTGACGCATACTGTAGTCACCAGTGTATTATGGACTATCGTAATTGGATTACAGTGCCAGGCTTTATTACAGAACCTTTAGTAATATGATATTATAGAACAGCAAGTGGGCCTCTCAAGAACCATTAGCAAGAAGAGATACAAGGATAAATCAATTGTTTTTCGACATGTGCCACCTGGAGTAAGCAGATATGATTAGAGGATGTTTAAACGCATGGTTGGATGGTTACAAGTATAACAACATGAAAGTAATGTAGTCGGATTACTTTTTCAAAATACTTCTGATATGTAAATAAAGTGAAAAGAAAAGCAAAAATGAATATAGCAATGTTAATAGACCAAATTTACTACATCCTTATTTATACAAGATACTATGTATGTGAAGGCAAGCAGATGAGCCCTGAATATGAACATAACCAGCACATTTTCACGTTAAGCGCTTATCTCCCCAAGCCTGTTTAAACTACTATAGTTCAGATAGAGGTTAGAATATTATGGCATGCTGGGATGGCAAGTATGCGATATGGGAAAGCAAGGTTTCATGTGATTACCCACCGGCACTGATGGAGTATCCAGCTCTCGCTGAGAGGTTAAACATCCAAGTAGTATCGCTGGCAGCGGCCTCGCTGCCTTTAACGAAGATACAATAGGACGCAGTGACTTGTGATTCTAGTTTTGGCTACTGAGCTTGGTGTATCTTCACCTTCCATTTCTTAAGATCTGTCATGTGCTGTATCTATCTAGTGTGTAATTTCACCCTCATGCCCACCCTCTCAAGAACCATTAGCGATAGATGATATGAGATCTCTCATTGTAGATCTCATATAATCCTCATCTCATCTCCTTCACGCTCTTTAACTATTTGTGCTGTCGTTTGCCTCGGTGCCCATTTCGGCCCCTGGCTCTCTCGCTCTACCGTCATTTCTTTGCTATCCCCTCTTGATGCAAATTTCTCAGAGGTTGCGTGAACTGGAATTTTTTCATCGTTAGTGGAGATTTGATGGGCAATTAAAAATCCTTAATGTCATTCTGACTGTGTTAAAAGTCTTATCCATAGTTTTTTTCGCACTAAAAAAGTATGTTAATAGGGGAATAAAGTGTAAAGCTAAAGTAGCCAAAGACGTAGGTGATGATTTGAGTAAAAACTGACTTTTATTCAAAAGGTCAGAAGTTTCTAACTAAATGAATAAATTAAGAATATATTGATTTTAATGAACTCGCCTGTGATTTTATTACCTTAAAAGGTTTTTTTCTTATGGTCACTCTTTATCCCGCTCTTATTTTTACAGTCACCTTCTAGAACTAATGTACCATTCTGCTGTAGTTTTCTTTCAATGTGTGGTCATCTCTTCCTCACCTACCCTTGGTTTAACTCTTTAAAACCCCTTTCATAGAGCACATTGATCCCAGAAAATTGTCAGTGTGCCTTCTGTGTGAACGCAAAGGGGACCTAGTAATATTGCCGTAACATTTCCAGAATGCGTCCTGTGGGGAAAAGATGAAGAAATAGTGCCGTAAGGGGTGTGCCATAGTAAGGATGAGGGTTTTAAACAGGGGGTTTAAATGCAGATCAAGATTCACGATGAGAAATGTCTGCAAGCTAAAATGAAGCAGATATCAGAGAGCTCCTTATTATCCGCACTGAAGCTGAGATCATTCACAAACAGCACGTCATGCGCTAGTTTATGATGGAATCAGAAACAAAATTGCATGTATGTGGTTTCTCGAAAGAGAAATTGTGAAAAATAAGCAAACATAAGATGCTGCAGGGAAAAAAATCCATCTAGTCCGAGGTAAAAAAGTTGTACACTTCCATAGTGTACTTAAAGTGCTTTATTTTCGCAAACTAATTTTGTACTTAATATACTAAAAATTCACCTTTAGTACTTCTTAAGATGTTCTTAAGATTATCTAAGTGTACTTAT
Organism: Paramisgurnus dabryanus; assembly: GCF_030506205.2. Taxonomy (NCBI): domain Eukaryota; kingdom Metazoa; phylum Chordata; class Actinopteri; order Cypriniformes; family Cobitidae; genus Paramisgurnus; species Paramisgurnus dabryanus. Next base: position 19,131,841 of record NC_133355.1, on the reverse strand, counting down.
TTGTGCTATTTCGAGACACCATGAATATGAACTAAAATGCACTTTTAACATACTGGGCCCTATTTTAACGATCTGAAACGCAAGTGCGAAGCGCAAAGCGCAACTGAATTTGTGGGCGGATCTTGGGCGCTGTTGCTATTTTCCCGGTGGGAGAAATAACTCTTGCGCCAGGCGCAAATCAATAAGGGGTTGGTATGAAGTAGGTTCATTATTCATAGGTGTGGTTTGGGCGTAACCTCAAATAAACCAATCAGAACGTCATCCAACATTCCCTTTAAACGCAAGTGCGCAAGTTCCATGGCGGGTTGCTATTATTATGACGGATTTACCAGGCGCACACCAGGAGCGGTTTACAGCCGAGGAGACCGACGTTCTAAGAGCAGTCAAAGACAGAGAAGTTGTTTTGTATGGGGATGGGAGAAACCCGCCCAAATCAGCGTCGGTTAAACAAGCGTGGGAGGAAATAGCCACAATTGTCTCATCAGCTGGCATCCCCAGGACGTTGCGCTGCAAGCACTACAATGATGTCAGGAGACGGGGAATCCCAAGCTTGCCAGCATAAATCGGGCACGCCGTGTAACGGGAGGTGGATCTGCCTCTACACAGGACCTGATGCCAGCAGAGGACATCGCTGCGTCCACCCTCACCGCTGAAAGTGTTGAAGGCGGTTTGGGGGCTTTGAAATCGGACCCAAGAAACGCAAGCAGTCCAACCCCAAAGTACACTTACAAATCAAGTTCACATACATTAAGGTTTCTTATGAAAACATTTAAATTATTATTTACATAAAATAAACGTAATACAGCCACACATCAAACGTATGAAAATATTTTAATCGTTATTTGCATGAGAATTTTTTAACGCAGCCACACAAAATAAATAAAAACTATCACCACAATGATTTCCCTTATCTCATGTGTTAATATTTTTTATTGTAACAATTTATGATTTGCAAGATTTGTAGATTAGATAAGCAAAGTGTGTGCGCGTTGTGCACGCTATACATTATGGTCAAGCATGCGCCCTTAAAATAGCATAATGAACAACGCGCAATGCTTCTGGTCAGTGGCGCAATTGTTTTTTTAAACTGCAAAATAGCATCAGGGATGGTTTGCGCCGGAACACGCCTCCTTTTTTGCGCTGAACCGCCCAGGGAGCGCAAGTTCATTCCCTAGTTTGCCGACGTGCATCTGTGGAGCGAAAAACCCGCTGTGCGCCGGTGCAAAATATGAATGATACATGCGTCACTGAAAAAGTCAATTGCGCTGGGTGCAAGATAGGGCCCACTATCTCTGTATTAAAAAAAATGTGTTTAGTTAACACTTGAACTCAACTTTCATGCAAAGATGGGTTCAAGTTTACTACAAGTGGTACCTAAATAAATTTTTAGCACATTTTAGTTCATATTTATGGTGTCTCAAAATAGCAAGGTGAAGAACACTTAGATGATCTTAAGAACATCTTAAGAAATACTACTGATGAATTTTTAGTATTAAGTACAAAACCAGTGTGTGAAAATAAAGCACTTTAAGTACACTATGGAAGTGTACTACTTTTTCACCTGGGGTGCACGATTGCAAACACAAAACACCTTACGTCACTTGTCTTTACTGGATCTTTACATTGACAGTGTGAATTAACCAAAATCAAACGATCCCTGGACACATTTTTCATGTATTTTCCGTAATCTATATGTGAAAAGGGCTTAGATTTCTCCCTGATTTCTAAGACTCATGGTCCAATGTTTCCTGCATTTGGGATTCACCCAGGGTCCTCAATAATCTCAAAGTCCGGCATGCTGGGTAATTGAAAAGTGTACGGTTGGCAGGAGTCAAGCGCTTTTGGATTTATCAGCCCTATTCTGTGACCGGCCTCTAAGAGATGCCAGCTCCCCCCTCTTTCTTTTAGTTTATGGCTTGCTTTTCATTTATCGCTCACTTATCGTTTCCCCCATCAGAATCTTTTTCTATTCGTAACTCAAGAGGTGTGGAGAAGAGATAGTACTGTTGCCCAGGTCCTTATTTTTATGTGCTGCTTGATTTAATTCTAGTTCTGATGTTTGGAAACCTATAAGAATTAGGAATGTGTCTAAATATCAAGCAAAACTGAACGAAACAGTGTGCAGTAGGTGAAAGGTACAAGAAGATACAAAAGTTGTCACTGGGGCGGTACATTTTGTACCTAAAAGGTGCATATTTGTACCAAGCATGCCGCACAAGCCCTGAAAAGTGAAGCCAAAACATCTCGATCGCCCCCCAGTGACTGGTCCCAGTATAGGTCATAAACCCCGCCTTCCCATGTTATTCAATGGGACTTGAGACCAACTAAAAAAATTAATTACACTTCAATTATCGTTTTTCCGAAGCTGGTTTCGGTCATTTACTGTAGTTTTTATCAATCTGATGTAAATTCATATGTTTATTTTTAAAATAAGTTGGTGTTTAGTTAGTTATTGAATGATATAAAAACGGTGGTGTCACATCATGATTGACAGCTGTGATATGCGCATTCTGCGAGAGCGACGGCGGGGTCTTGATTTCGCAAGTTTACTTCTTGCTCAATACTGCGCAGGACTGGTCCCGAAATTGCTACAACGCAGACTCAATAAGATGTCAGCGCCATATCGGGACACTGGCGGCTTCACTTTTCACCAATGGAAGAGAACGAATGGGCGTCGTCCATCTTTTTTTACAGTCTATGATTTGTACCTCAAAGATACACATATTACAACCTTTTTAAAAGGTACCATCCCAGTGACAACTTCTGTACCCTTAATTCTGAGACTATTTAAGTGTTCATTTTACCATTCCAGTTGTCTCATACATTTCCATATTTTCCTACATTTCCATATTTCACTCACTTTCCCTTTAATGAACCCTGCCTACCATTTTCTACATGTCAATTCTCTCATCGACCATCTGCATCTCTTTCCTGGTCTCTCTGGGGGCATGTCAGCTTCAGGATGCTGTTCCACAGTGATATGATGACAGGAGCTGACAGAGAACATTGGTAAAAATGGTGCATGCATATTTGTGTGTATAAATGTTGTGCCCCTAAAATCTAATCTCTAGGGAATAGAAAAGTCAACAGTAAAATAAGTGGCCAGACAACAAGGACCTTCAAGGACAAGCTTACAAAACTTGACTTGGAGCGGCAAATAATTTACTAAATAGCATCTCTTGATTCTGAAGGGCTGTCGAAGTTTGGGAGTTCACCAAGTGTAATTAAAATGACTTGCCTGAAAATGTGCAGTACCATATTTAAACTCTGTGGGAACAAACCCATGAACAAACATAATAACGCTCATTTTTCCCCGCTAGCTGGATGCCATATGTAGATATAAGAAAAAAATACACATTTTTTAAAGAGGAGAAAAAAGCACTTTTTTGAGTCATTGCAGCCATTTAGATTAAAATAAGATTAAAGTGTCCATTTCTCCAGTTAATGGAAGTGTGGTGTATGAGATCAGTGACATTTCTGTTGTGCCTGAACGAGTGTGATTTCAGAATTAATATTCTATTGCTGGTGAAGACATCAAAGACGTCTTTAAAAGCTTTATCTCATTTAAAGCTAATATTAGCTCCTGTGGTTTGTGTTGGAACGTTTGATGAATTGTGTGAAAACTTTTTTTTTGTTTTAAAATGGCAGTGTGCAAGAGAAATTATTTGGGGAAGCTCAGCTATACCACACATACACAATATAACAGAGTACCAGCAATGTGCAATACAATTCATCTATTGGTATTTTAAATGAAACAATAATGAATAGTCAACGCAGCCTTAAAGATGAAATTATTGTGATGCAACTATGCTTTTCGGTTCTTTGAGCATATACATCTAGTTCTCACCTAGTACAGTAGTAATATTTGTTAGTCTTTCTTGCACAGTGTACAAGCTCACAGAGTCTTTGTGCAGTATGTACTGTACAGGATGAGATGGGAAAAGATAAACATCAAACCGTCTAATGTACCAAAATGAACCCAAATGTCTACAGATTGTGTCTGTCATTTCGCTGCATGTAATGCTGGTTGTATGTTGATGAAAGTGGTGAAAAAAGGTGAGCATCACATAAGAGAAAGAGTGTTTTGGGATCCTACACAGTGATATTACTGCTGCAAATCATACCACCTGCAGTGTTATAGCCTACAGAGTTCTGTTCTTGTTGTACCAGAATAAAGACCTGCCAGTTGGCCTGCTCTTTTAAAGAGCACCTATGGTCCGATTCAAGTTTTTACATTTCCTTTAGTGTGTAAATGTGTATTAGTACACGTTAATGATATGCAAAAGGTACAAACCCCAAAGTAAACGATGATGTGAGTTATCATCTCCAAAGTAAATCTCTTTTCTTGGACTACAACAAACACACGGATTGTAGGCAACTGTTTAATTCCTGGGATTGGTGATGTAGACAAGACCGACATTATAATAATCCATCCCGTTAGGACTCACAGCCTGTAAGTTAACTCCTGTTAGCATTGCATTGTGAGCAAATCTTTCAAACATGGTAAGGGGCATCACATTACCGGCTGACGTCAGAGATATTCAATTACAACGTACAGATTGGCTGGCCAATCAGGGACACGGATTCCAAATCCGTGTGTTTTAGGAAGTGAGTGAGATCTGGAACCCAAAAAAATGTACATTATGTGGTAAATAATGTGTTTTTTTACCATAAACCATGCAAACACATTGCATTATTCCAATTACACAAAATAACATTGTTCTTTAGCAATGAAATAGGTGTACTTTAAATGATTGTTCTGCATCATTGCAAATGTCACAATTTACATCAAAGCACATTTTTCAGATGTACAGTATATGTATGTTTTTTTTTTTTTTCTTTACATTTAGTCATTTAATTAGCAGACGCTATTATCCAAACCGACTTACAAATGAGGTAAACAATAGAAGCAACTTTCTTTCTTTCATAACTCCAGTTAGGGTTAATTTTTTTCATGGCTTATAGATTGTTGCAGCAGTAACAACATAAACAGACGGCTTTCGTTAAACAAACGTAACTTCTGCAAATAATCATTTAATTCATTTTCATTTACTGTATTTAGCACTTTTAAACAACTTGTCATTGAACAAAGTGCTGTACAAACAAAAGCTCGATCTCCACTTCTCCACTTTGTTCTTGGAGTCGTTAAGACCAGCTGGTCAGCTGAACTCAAGGACCGTTTGTATGACAACAGAGCCATATCATAGTGCTTTATTAAAAAAATTACATTTTTAAATTTATTCTGTCAATCAATAGGAATCAAAAACAATGGAGTATTTATTTCTGATAACAAGTTAAATAAATAACAAACTTTAGTTCAAATCATAGCTAAAGCGGATCAAAAACTACACATAAAAAAATTTTAACTAACATTTTTGAGTGAAAAAAATGTAAGCTGAAAAATATATATATTTTTAGGTGCTACCAATTGAAGTAATTGTTTTAGTTGATCTAACTTTTCACTTTTTACAGTGAACATCAATGAAAAGCTTATTTATTTTGTATGTCTAAGCTCAATTAAAAAGACCCTTATGACTGGTTATGTGGTCGAGGATCACATTAATTCTTCTGAGGCAATATTAATTCTTGTTCTGTTTGTACTTTATATTTGTAAACGTCCTGTTCTTCCTGTGTTTTGGAAGCTTTGATTGTGTTTACAGTGAGCGATATAACATGTGTTCATATTTCACGTGTAAAAAACGCTGTATTTTTTTTACACAAATTATTTACAGTTGTTTTCACTGTCCTAAAAACGGGCTGATGTCTTCCTTGTTTTATGAAGTCCCTCCTTCAGAAATAACGAGTTTTGATTGTGTAGTTTGTTTAGTGGTTGTGATTCGATAGCAGCTTACCTTAGCAGAGTCGTTTGAGCCAAAGCTGGTGACTGACGTATTCCTGTGGGCGGAGTTTAGTCAAACACTCTTGCTTTGACATCATTCAATCGGGAAGTAGAGGACTGTAGTCTAAACCGGCCATTTGCTGTAGGCTTTAAAAAGGGGAATTCTGTTAAACAAAATATCTCGCCTGCCAGTGAATTCAGTGAGCTAGGTATTATTTATGCTATATTACACACTAACTAAAGTTTGAAAAATGGGATCAGGAAGAACGTGACCTTAAATATCTGTTTCATGCAGAATAGAAATTGGGTTGCATATACTGTATTTTGAGGGCACTTTTGTTAGGAAAAACAACATGTTACATTTGTTAATGTGTGCATACCTAAGTGGTTATTAAGCTAATGGACATTTTTGAGTAGGTGGTTATTATTTTGTTCAATGATTTCATACTATAATACTATCATATAGTGCCTCACTGTTTGTCTTTTTATGCAGTTAAACTGTAGCACACCCACTACAATTAAACAATGGAGTTATGAATGACTGATACACCGTAAAAAGATGCCTTTGTGCATAAATATTGTCATACCAAATGAGCTCCAAAAGGCCAAATTTATGCAAGCGTTACGATACTCTTGAACTGTTCATGTCCTTGACAGATTCTGGGTCAGCAAAGTGTGCTTCAACAAAAATATGTCAAAATATTTGAATGTTTGAAACTTATAGTGTCAAACTATATAGCTTTAAATTTCAATACACTATATAGTGCAATGTTTAATTAGCAATACGCACTTTTAATCTACCTGTCTATCTGTCTGTTTGCTCTTCACCTTTTGAAATGTTGGTGCTGTCTATCTGAATACTGCACATATGCCAGAAATACAGGAACTCCCTATAAGAACAGATAGAGCCTAATACAAAGAACTATACCGCATATCAGTGTAAGCCCTGTAATATCTCCTCCTGTCTTTCAGGGCATTTTTAGTCCCAGCAAAATGACTCAGCAGTACCGTAGCTTTAGTAAAAAAAAAACTGGTCTTACATTCTGCACAACATCTCTGAGCCCAGAAGCTGGTTTAGTAGCGCTGTGGGACCAGGAGAGCTTGAATAAGACAGCACACCCTATGTGTGTAGTAGTGTACGTGTGCATTTCAGTCTAGTTAATCTGACAGATGTTTACTCGAAAGCTGCAGTGTGTGAATCAGAACTGGGTGTCTGTCTGATCACTAAATCTTTCCAGATTGTTCCTTAGGGAGGCGAACACGAAATCACTTTTTTGTAAGTGGATTATTCAATAATAAAATGCCCATTCGTGAATGATGTGGCAACATTTGCAATCAGCTGTTTATAGCTCTAAGAAGGTGCTTAGTGGACTGCAGTGCTCAGACAAAGCATTTGAAAGTGTTTGGCCATGTTAATGTGTGTGTGTCTCTGTGGTATTGGTGAGGTCACACACAGCTGAGAGGAAGCTCATCCAGATTCTGTGTTGATTCATGGAGCTCAAGATGAGGATGCAGGCCAGGGGGCTGTGAAGCACATCACCAAACCCTCACACACAGAATAAACACACTTCATCTTACACAGCGCTGCTGTTTCAAACACCACAGGGACCTCCTTTATTTCCACTTCGCCATTAGGTTCAGCATCACGTTGGTCCAACATTTGTTTTGTACATGCTAACTCTTTTCTCTAAATGATTGTCAAACAATCCAGGGAACCTAAAAAAGACTCTCAGCCCATCAAAGGGGTAAATTAAACAGGTCCCATATCCATATTTTTGTCTATTTGACATTGTACGTATTATCTAGCTGTCTGTCTAAATACCTGTCTGTCTTGTCTGTTTGTGTCTTTGTCTGTATGTCTATATATCTATCTATCTGTCTGTCTGGGTCTTGTTCTGTCTATATAAATGTTGGTCTGTCTGCCTAAATATCTGCCTTCCTGTCTGTCTTTCTAAATATATGTCTAAACATCTGTGTTTGTGTCTGTCTGTCTGTCTGTCTAAACATATGTCTTTCTGTCTATCTAAATATTAGTCTAAAAATCTGTTTGTCTGTTTGTAACTAGTCTTTCAATAAATATCAGTTTGTCTGTCTGTTTGTCTAAATATCTCTCTATCTGTCTAAACATCTGTCTGTCTGTCTGTTTGTCTGTCTAAATATCTCTCTATCTGTCTAAACGTATGTCTTTCTGTCTGCATGTCTGTCTCTCTGTCTGTCTGTCTCTGTCTTTTTTGTCTGTCCAAACATCTGTCTGTCTGTCTGTCTGTCTCTTTCTCTCTCTCTCTCTCTCTCTCTCTCTTTCTGTATGTCTGCCTAAATATTGGTCTAAACATATGTCTGTCGGTTTGTGTGCAGTCTGTCAATAAATATATGTTTGTTTGTTTGTCTGCTTTTCTGTCTGTTTGTCTAAACATCTCTGTATCTTTTTGTCTTTGTCTATGAAAAAACATCTGTCTGTCTCTGTTGTCTGTCTGTCTGTCTCGTACTTTGTTTGTCTGTCTAAACATCTGTCTGTCTGTCTGTATAAATATTGGTCTAAAAAAATCTGTCTGTCTGTTTGTGTCTGGTCTATCAATACATATCTGTTTGTCTGTCTGTCTGTCTGTCTGTCTGTCTGTCACTGTTTTTGTTTGTCTGTCTAAACATCTGTCTGTTGGTCTGTCTGTCTAAATGTCTGTCTGTTTGTCTAAATATCTCTATAGCTGTCTGTCTTTGTCTATCAAAAAATACCTGTCTGTCTTGGTCTTTGTTTGTCTGTCCAAACATCTGTCTGTATGTCTGTCTCTCTGTCTGTCTGCCTCTGTCTTTGTTTGTCTGTCTAAACATCTGTCTGTCTATGTGAATGTCTGTCTCTCTGTCTGCCTCTGTCTTTGTTTGTCTAAACATCTGTCTGTCTGTCTGTATGCCTCTGTCTTTGTTTTTCTGTCTAAACATCTTTCTGTCCGTTTCTCTGTCTGTATAAATATTGGTCTAAAAATATGTCTGTATGTCTGTTTGTTTCTAGTCAGTCAATAAATATCTGTTTGTCTGTCTGTCTAAATGTGTGTCTATTTGTCTAAATCTCTCTATCTGTCTGTCTTAGTCTATCAAAAAATACATGTCTGTCTGTCTGTCTGTCTATGTTTGTCTGTCTAAACATTTGTCTGTCTGTCTGTTTTAATATATGTCTAAACATCTGTCTGTCTGGCTGTCTACCTGTATTATTGTTTGTCTGTCTAAATGTTGTTTGTCTGTCTATCTGTCCTATTATATATCTAAATATTTGTTTGTCTGTCTATATATCAGTCTTAACATCTGTCTGTCTGGCTGTCTGTCTGTCTTACAGTTTTTCTCAGTCGCTTGGTACATTTCTCAGATCAGAATTAAAATTCTCAAAACTACTTGTTCAATTTTCACATCATTGTGTCACTTGTGCACATAAAAAAAGCAGTTTCTCATTGCTTTGAACAAGTTCCAAATGCTTTGGTACATTTTTTTCCTACATTATAATTTGCTTATGTCATGTTGATCAAAATGTATTATAATGGGTCTCTGTTGAATAGTCTCACCCCCCACAACATTTAGGCATCAGTTTATAGAATAAGTCTCTACATGCAAAATGGTTGAACAAGTTGTCATAATATGTCAAGCATATACATTCCCATTAGACTTTTTTCAAAATCTGTCCTGAATTGGTAAATTGGTCCCAGGTAAATCTTGACTTTCTTTAACGAATGTGCATCTCATGAACTAGCAAGTATATATATATATATATATATATATATATAACTAAGGATTTTGAGCAAGAGAGTGGCTTTTGCAGGTTATCCATGGTGCTTTGCTATTTGTACGAATTGTTTTGAGAAATGCACTTATTGTTTTGCAAATTGTGAGTTTGATTCGAGAAATGTACCAAAGCGACTGAGAAAAACTGTAATATATGTCTAAACATCCATCTAACTGTCTAAATATTTGTCTAAACATATACCATATCTTCATTCATCATCATCATCGCCTGTCGTCTCGTCTGGGACATAGGCCACAAACAAAGTCTCTCCAGGCGTCTCGGTCCTTGGCCAGTCTTTCCAAGTGTCCCCAATTGTGACCACTCTTTTTGGTGTCTGTCTCCATATATATATCTTAGTCGGTCTATAAATACATGTCAGATTTACAAGTCATTTCAACTTACTTTTATTTATCTTGACAAGAGATGAGTTGCTACAACTTATAAAATGAATTTAACTTTTAACTATATTTTATGTTAAAGTATAAGTATTCATGTGTAGTCAAAATAAATAACAGTAAGTTAAAATGACAATAAAATATTTTTTACAGTGTATTTATCTATCTGTCTGTCAAAGTCTGTCATTAAAATCTGTCTGTTTGTGTCTTTGTTTGTATGTCTAAACATCTGTCTGTCTTAATGTAGTCTAAATGTCTGTCTTTCTGTCCCATTATTTACTTCTATCTTGTGGTGTCAGGCTCCACGGAGTGCACCCTTCAGTGAGCTGGTTTAGTAATACAGACTGAACATTTTTATTCATTTCGCCCTCACTGACTCCTGCATTGGTTACAGCACTATTGATTTGACCATGGGCTACAGTCATTTGCGCTACGACCAGGGAGCAGAAATAGAAATATCAGCATTTGGCTCTTGCTACAAACATAGAGGCAGGACCATCTGCACCCTAATGGCTGTATAATTGTTTCATGCTGAATTGCATAGTTGTAGTACTCATGCGTTGTCCTTCCCCGTGTTTACACTGCTGTATCTCTTACATTCAGTAAATAGCTGTGTGTGTGCGCGGTTAAGGGTCATCTGTTTCTCTTTCTCTATATATACTGTAATTTGCAATTTGAAAGAGATGCGTGCTATTATGTCATAATAAGTGTAAGTTACAGGCAGTGTTATTTATACAGCCCACTCTACTCTGAAATGTATCTCATATATAGTACACACACACTGTACACTACACACTCGTGTGTTTGTACCGTTTAATTTCCTCTTTGTGTAAATTATTCAGCTCAGGACGTTGATGTAGAATTCAGCTTAATTATTTTTATTTCCACCGTATTTTTCTCCCCCTCTCCTTTTTCTGTCAGACTCCTCTCGTGAGTACAGATGAGGTTGCACAGTAAGGATCAAGCTCGCTGAGATACAAGAAGGATCGAAAACATTAGCAGAGTCTGATTAATTTAAGACTTTTTCTTTCGGTTGCCATCTGGAGCAAGCTGGGTTAGTGTTGCACATATATACTCTCGCTAACTGTGTGAGCGTGCGTTGTGTCCAATTCATGTCGTGCTAACACATGCCAAACCCATACGAACTGAGTTTTCCCTTTATTTGCCACGGGTCATAATTAGCAGCGCTGGGCAGTAGCATCCTTACAAATTAAGCTTTTGCTATTAGTTTAACTATTCTTCTTTGTAGTGAGATGGTAGCGATGCTTTTTTGATAATGCAGATTTTCAGTAGCAAAGATATTGGATAGTTTTCCCAAAATGGAAAATTCTGTCATTATTTAAACTACCCTCATGTTGTTACAACCCTGTATGAATTTCTTTGTTTTGCTGAACACAAAAGAAGATATTTGTAATTAAGCAGGAAACAAGCACTATTGGCCTCCATAATAGGCAAGAAAAATACTATGGAAGTCAAATGGGCTCAAAGACGTTTTGGTTGCTAACATTGCTCAAAATATGTTTGGAACAATTTCAGAGTGAGTAAATGATGACAGAATTTTCATTTTGGGTGACTATCCCTTTAAGTAGCAGGTGTAGGGTTGTGTTGTCTTTTATTACATTGCTTATTTACACATTATGCTACATTTTATGAACTGTCAGGAAAAAATGGTCAACTTTGTATCGCATAATAATACATCAGAGGTACATAATGGACCAAGAAGTGCAATACTGGTACCAATTGTATACATATCTATTCCTAAATGGTACATATTAGGACCATTTTAAAGGATACGGCACCAGCTATGCCTAGGGACCATTTTTGACAGTTTTTCTGTGTAATATCACATATAATGATACAGTAAATTGTTTAATAAATCAATTATATTATAAAGTTTTAGTATCTTCAGTGTATTCGTAGGAGTGCTGTGACAAATCGCAGTTGATCCAAGGTTCAGCTCGCATGCAATTCGCTGATTAATCACGGGAAGTCAGCTGAAATTGGCTTAACTTAGCACCCTCTTCTATATGTAACATCATTACTACGTGCGCTAGTACAGTTTAATCTTTGCCACTGTATTCTGCGGCTTATGTTGTCCATCAATTTTTTGGTGTTTTCTCATTCATCTATTAACAATTGCGAAAAGCGCTATATAAATAAAATTAAATTGAATACGCAAATTTAAATAGGAAAAAGTTTATCATCTATACCCTCCATATGTGTGTGCGCGTTTAAGTGCACTCAAAAGAGGACACACGTAGAGACGCGTTTCAAAAAGCAAGCGAACATAAAATCTTTCTGTTCTTGACAGGGCACATACAAACAAAATGATCTCCACAATATTATTTTTCTAATAAAAACACGTGTTTATGTCTTAAGTTTACGTATAGATTAGAGCCAAAAACGTGGTCCAAGTTTATCTTAAAGAGACAGTAACCTCAATTAACCTACTTAAAGGGATAGTTCGGCCAAAAACGATATTAAACCCATGATTAACGAAAATAAATACCTTCCGGTAGCGCCGCCATCTTAGACTCCTCTGTAATCAGGAGAGAGTATTAGCGTAGTGTACGCACTTTTCTTAGTGACGTATGACAAATTCGGAGGGCGGGGGCACAGAGCAGCAGCAGAGTAGCCTCCGTATGCTGCGTAAGCTCTCATCCCGGATGCGACTAAGATGGCGGCGCTACCGGAAGGTATTTATTTTAGTTTATAAAGTTTTAAATGTGGATATTTCTACAACAACACTGCACGGATTACCCTCATAAGACCTTTGTTTATCATCCTGGAGCCGTTTGGATTTAATTTGTGAAGGATGGACGCACTTTTTTTGGACTTGAAGGTCGTGGACTATTGCTGGACCCCGTAACATTACATTTAATCAACTGAAAGATCTAAAATATTTTCTAAAATATCCGAAAATGTGTTTGTCTAAAAAACAATGGACATATGCAACTCGGGCAGCTTGGGGGTGAGTAAATCATAGGTTTAATATCGTTTTTGGCCGAACTATCCCTTTAAGTCTGTGTCATTAATGTAAATCAAACAACCCAAGACAAAGAGAAGTTCACTTCTGCAGCTCTGAAAAATAATAATTATATTTAAATTCATACAATAAAGATGGTGTTATTATTTATTAGATTTTTGTATCTAATGCTAATTAGTTAATGTGCAATTTTCTTCTTTTTTATAAATGTTTGTAATTTTTTTACTTGTTATTAGATTTTTTCCACCCCCTTTTTGTTGATCCGAAAAATTATCCGATCCGTGCCTCAAAAACCATAATGTGATCCGAACAGTGGGTTTTGTGATCCGTCACACCCCTAATTCGTAGTTTTATTATATATGAAATATATAAAAAAATTAAATGGGCAGCTTGGACTGAATAATGACCAAAAAGTAGGCAATGAAAGTCCAGTATAGATGGGAACTATATGTTATATACATCATTCATTGTATCGATCAACAACTTCTCTGCCTCCCTTTCTCACACACATACTGAAGTTTAATCTTGATTTCATTTTTGCATTGAGAACAAGAGCTGAAATCTAAACAGGATCACTCATTCCCTTTTGAATTCTCATAGCATTACATGCATGACTTCCAGTCTATATCTGCAGTGACAGATGAGTAACACGCAGCAGTGCACAGAGCGGAAACGCACATGATTTATCTGTTCATTTTATCAAAAACCATTCATTTACGAATTGGCGCAGAACCTTTCAAATACAACTGAATCAAGCTGCAGTTCTGAGTACCACCCATTGAAGTACATATATCACAAAACCTCTACCGAGTCGTGAAACCAGGTCTAATGTGTTTCTTATCATGCTGCATTTATGATGCTATAGTCTTATTATCATAACAACAGCTGGATTTCATATTAAAAAGCAAATATTGCAGACGGCTATGGCGCCTTATCATAGAGACAGGCACGTCAGAAGATGAGATCTGTGCTTAAAATGCAAGTGGAAACAGAATTGCATTTCAGACACTAACACGGCACACAAATGTATGACTAAGACACATCATTCCCAATTTTGCAAATGGTCACAACAAATTTGAGATGTCTAACCCTCACACCTGCTGCAGTAGATTGCTTACGTCCTGAAACAAATGCTATTTACAGTGCCTTGAAACAACCATGCACCTACACACAATACTTCTTACAGATACAATAATTGTACAATGCAGAGATTTTAGCAATGATTTAAAAGAATCATTTCCCAAGCCGTCTGAAGCCATACAATTGCTTTTTTTTCGAGGAACAGACTAAAATTGAAGTCATTTATAACTAAACCAAGACCTTGATGTTTCACCCCAGTTTTTCTACCATAGATGCACTCATTAGAGAAGTAGCAATGTCTATGTGCTTGTCATATGGGCTACATTCACTATGTTATATTTTTTGGGTGCTTTTGCAGATGCTTCAGCAATATAAACTTTTTGTTTTATATGCAATGAGGTTTTCCTTATTCTTAAATCTTAAACGAGTCTTTTTTACATCACTGAATGTGCATATGTGTACAGTATGCATGTGTGTGTACTGTATGCATCATGTGCACACGCTCCGTGGCACGTGGTGGTATTTCATTCCAGTCACGTTTACTTGGCACACTCCATACTTTATTAAATGTACAGTGGGCTCTTATTGAATTACCTGGGCTCATTTAGGAGTACTTTATTCAACATATGTGGCTGTGGAATCACTCAACCCTTTTTTATCAATTCACCATTATTCATAAAAGCGATTAAAGGAGGTTTCATCTGAAATGAGGTTGGAGTCAGAACAGGGAGTATGTTGCTGGTTAGAGTTCATTCCTCTTTGTTTAACACACTTTGTCAAACATTTTTCTAATAATTGGTTTGGAGTATCCCCTTCACCCTCATGAGCACTGATTTAGGCAGGTGATCATTTAAATCAAATATGCCAAAGCTTTGTCTTATTTGGTGCATTAAGTTTTTATCTGAAAGAACATTGAGTAGTTGTATGTGTTATTGTACTAAAGATTTAGACATGACCAGGAACAGCTGAGAAACTGCTCATAATGATATTAAAACATAATGAAACATATTAAATATCATTAAACATAAGAAAAAAATGTGCTATAATAATCATATTAAAACAGCACAATATTATTTGACTTTATAGGTCTTTCATTTCAGATTTATGACATCATGGGTTTAGGTTTAGAATGAGTTTAGCCCAAAGCACAGTTCACAGTCACCCCAAAGTTATACTGAAGATGATATAAAGATGCTGTGGGATTATAGGATAGGTCATATTGGATTGATGGAGCGTCATAAATGGAACCTCAGTCAATGGTCGAGGCCTTCTAAGTGCCATATCATGTGGATCAATTTGTTTTCTTTCGATTTCCTTTGGGCAGGGGGTAAGTTTTAGAAGCAGCCATGACCTCACTCTCCCCTGAGAATATAGTAGGACTATATGTGAAAATTAAAAACGCAAACACCAAATCTAACCCTAAACCGAAGCAACAATGGTTTGAAAATAGGTAAAAGCAGTTGAGTAACCAATCCGTGAGAATGCCACGGAAAAGAAAGTCTGTGGCAGGGCCACGGAAAAATGCGGAGATCCGTGAGAATGCCACGGACAAATGAGCAAAAAATTCGGTGACTATCCCACGGAACTTAAACCGATATACAAAACGTTGGGGTAATGAAGATCACCAAAAGATATTGGGGATTCACACGACATGAGGGTGTATGAATAATGATAAAATTTTGATTTTGAGTAAAGCATGTTTCTTTTCAAAACAACTAAGTAGGACAGAATGCAGGGGTGTCAAGACACATTTTTAAAAGTTAGACTTGACGCAGCATCTTAAAATTGCAGCAATCATGGACAGATGGTGAGACAAAGAGAGCAAGATGTACCTTTGGCAGGAAAGTGTGAAAACCTAAAGTTGTATACAAAACAGCAACCTATGTAGATATATAAAGGATGTTGGGTGGACTATTTTATTTAATGGTATCTTTTGTATAGCCAAATATGTCATCTTTGACAATCATTGTGGTTAGTTTTTGTAGCTTTGAGTTTGTGCGCCATACAATTTCTTTAAAAAGAGATGAGATGATCTGAGATGAAACAATAAATAAGTACTGAGGGAGAAAGAAGCCTTATTCAATATTAACACTAAGATATGTTTTAAGATCAAATACATATCTGGCTAGGCTTCCCATGCTGAGCGTTTCTTTTCAGCTGTCCATTCAAGCATTTGCAAGGGATGGCACAAGGCACAAGAAGACATTTCAAAATGAAAATTTGTGGTGGAAAATAAGTGCTCATCCTTGTTAACTCCAAATCCTTCAGTACCTATCTTATCGCAGCTGGCGTGCCATAGTAAATCAAGCAGATGCAAGAAACCAAAAACCACTAACATGCTGCGATGATGCGCTAACAAAGTGCCGAAGTGAATTGGGGGCAGTAACAGGGCTCAATAGTAACAGCCTGTGGAGAGCAGATGGTCCCTGTGCTTTTGCCTACAGCACTCTGAACTCAAAAATCTGAACGAGATAAAGAGAGGAAAGAGAAACAGAGACTGGTAACAATACCACGACAAAGGGCTGAACACACCAGACATGACAACTATTGTGTGCATGTGATTATTCTCTGTCAAAATCCAGCAGAGGTGCTTATAAAATGATTTTCATTGGTGCACATGGTCATTCGAAATGCATACAGAGCTTGAATGCTTAAACCACACGGTTGCCCATTTATGACCTACCTGTACAACCTAATCTGAAGTCTCTCTAAAGTGCTTGGTGTGTAGTGATGTTGTTGCAGGGGGATAATTTTCCAAAGGGTTTAACAAATTGCCTGGCAACCAGGAATGAGATGAGTGTAGTGTCATATAGATTTTCAGATCTGCAGTGCATTCAGTATCTCAGGTGCTAACCACTCCGATTTCAAATAATGAACCACCAAACCTGTGAAAAGATGAGGAGCACAGGTATCTAGCCATTAATGGGGTCAAGGCTGTGACCATTTTGCACGGTTCCAATCTGTCTTAAAGCATGAGCTGTCCGAGGAATGCTGACATTAAGATCTATAGTTGCTGTACACAGGCCAAAAAGTGCTCTTTCAATTATAATATGGAGCTCTTTCATGCTGCTATTCGTGTCTGTCCTCGGTAGCCCTGTACTGTAACTTCATTCACTTAGACTTGTTAAGCCTGGGCTCTAGGCTCTTGACCTGTGACGCCTGTTTCTAAAATTTCTATTAATGAGATTGACACATGTACAGTGTCGCTGTTCATTATATCAGCTGGCATTGAATTATTCTGGCGTTTTATACCAAACAAGAATGTGAGCAGTATGCAAAGTAATGTTTAATATGACTGGAAAAACCTTTTAAAACAAGCTTGTTTTATGGTGAATTCACAATAACTACATTACTGTAATCATTCACTGACATCCACAGTCTGTGAAAACTTGACTAAAGTCAATGTAAAATCATAATGTGATCAATAAAGAACATTCTGTGAAAATATAACCTTGAAATCTTTAATATTGACTAAAGTCATGTTGAAACTAATGTGAAATCAATTAATGAAATCAAATGTTGATGCTCCTAATCAGAATTAGATTATGAGACATTAACTTGGATTTCACAGGTATGGTCACATTTTTGCTTAAGAAGCATAATGCATGATTGATGAGATTTTGGTGCCACTTTATGCAAATAAAATCTGTACCTGTATGCATACAGTATAACCAGTGGCGGCGTTTCACGAAAACCTAGGGTATGGCAAAAATTCTTCGTACAAGAAGGCCATTCAAATAACGAATCTATGAAACCACATTATATCCATATGTGTACATACTCCACCAACCTGTACAAAATCATATGATTGCACGGATGTACACTCACTGACAATACGGAAGCAATACAAATGAAAAACAAAAATAGAAATCATGGTTGTTTAAAATGCTTTTCAAATGTTGTCATTCTTAACTAAGTGCAACTCCAGCAACAGATAAACTAAAACAAGATAATATCAAAACATACTGTAAGATCCCTTCACAAATCTTGTCATGACAGCCGCCAATAAACACTTATAAAAACACAATAAAGACTTAATGTGATATAGAGCACACATAGTTAACCCAGCCAGCTAACCAACTAAGACTAAAACACTAAATAAAACTCTTAGTAAAACAGGGCTAAATACAAAAACAAGCCTTACCTTTTGTCGTCGTGCAGTTTTTATTCCACAAGTCGCCATATTCAAAAACGCGCGCAAATAATTAATACAATTCACTTCGACTGCGCTACAATTTCCCAGTGTATGTTTATTTATCCACAGATAACAAATCATTTTACTTCTTGAATAATGTATGCAATATGCATTGCGCGAGTGTGGGGGAGAACCGTGAGTCTGTTTGAATGTTAAAACAAAAAAAGGAGTTTACTTGCGAAAATAAAGATTATAACAACAGCGGTCATCATGAAACCTCCTGCACAATTCAAGCTGCGCTGCAAGAACGACAAGTTGATGACATCAAAGTACCGCGAGGGTTAGGCGAGAAATCATCGGAAGAGTTTGCTTTTAAACCGCTCTCGCGGCACGTTGATGTCATCCACATGTCAGTTTCTGTATTATAGCATGAAGTCGAGCATACGCGTAAATTATCCATATTAGTGATATACCAATGTTCAGATATGTTCTACTGAAAATATTTAACATTATTTTTAATGAGCTTCATTATAGCCTGTTGATTTCTGGTGTTTTGTCTGAATGCTTGGGTATGGCAACTGCCATACCCTGCCATACGCAAACGCCGCCCCTGAGTATAACCTATATATAGTACAAAAACCTGCCTGGGGTGCGTTTCCCAAAAGCATCATTAGCCAACTACTGTCGTAAGTTTCGTCGTTACTGACAAAACGTTGATCATGCTTTTAAAAACAAAATAAGCAAAAAACTTGTCGTAAATTCTATATCCATCATTCTAAATATATACAAATTGTATTTTACGTCTTTAAGTTTGTAAACAGAATTAAAACGCTGCATTTGAAAACTGCGCATGGGTGAAGTCCTACGAGCTTTAAGACCCTGGGGAATCCCAGGGAGGATTGACGTAAGAGGGAACTTGCGCATAAATTAAATATCTTTAAAAAACAGATAACTAAATCACGATAACACGAATAATCACGAATACAGCAGGAATCTGACATTAAATCAATCTGCACAGATTAATTCTTACCTCCCATGTGACATTATCAACTTTGTTTTTAAACCAACATGGTTCAAACGATGAATGTGCGACGAAGTTACTATGCTTTCAGAAACAGTCGTGACAAGCTAGTTAGTTTATCCAACTATAGTGGTTTAGCAGCAAGTTCCGTCGTTGTTTGGGAAACGCACCCCTGACAAAGATGGCTGAAATGATTTGGCTTAAAGGGTCACAAGACTTTTTTGAGATGTCAAATAAATCTTTGGTGTCCCTAGAGTATGTATGTGAAGTTCTAGCTCAAAACCCCATATAGATAATTTATTATAACATATTAAAATTGCCTCTTTGTAGGTGTAAGCAAAAATGTGTCATGATGAGCTGATCTCTGCACTAAATGGCGTGGTTGGATAGTGCAGATTAAGGGGCGGTATTATCCCCTTCTGACATCACAAGGGGAGCCAAATTTCAATGATCTATTTTTCACATGCTTGCAGAGAATGGTCTGCCAAAACGTAGTTACTGGGTTGATCCTTTTCACATTATCTAGGTTGATAGAAGCACTGGAGACCCAATTATAGCACTTAAACACGGAAAAAGTCAGATTTTCATGATATGTCCCCTTTAAAGGGACCTTTTGTCAAGGGTTTTAGAATGAAATGGTAAGTCAATCAAAGAAAGAAATAGGTAAATAGATCCAAGGGTCAAAGGTGAAGATAAGTCATTTCTCATAGGTGACGTTCAGCAAAGACATAAGGTCAGAGGTCAAAGGAAGAGATTAGAGAGAGACAAATGAATAAAGGCAAACAGAGATAATTACATTGGACTCTGTGGAAGAGATTTAACAAAGGCACCGAAGTACCAAATACGCCTGTCGTATTAAAGATGATATCAGCAGCAGGTGGTCCTTGTATGGCTGTGTCGTGTTTGGGGTTGTGCCCATGTCAAAAAAGACATTTTGTTGACCAAGGTCTGAGCGTGTCTTTTATTTCATAACCATTGCAGACATACAGTAGTCTTTCGTTATCTCTCTCTATTACTCTCTGTCTTCCTCCGTCCACCACGGTCCCTTAAACAAGCAATTAAAATCGATCCCCTCTGTTTTCAAAGCGTTTGCCTGTAGAAATATGGGGTGGGGTGTCTGCAGAGCTGGAATTCCCGTGTGCCATGGACGATTATTTCTTCATCATCTTGTCTTACTGCTTGGACCAATAAGTACGTATTTGTTTAATTGCATCGTATTGAATCATCACTGTTTTCACCTACCAAGGTATTACACATAATACTGCAAAGTGCTTCAAAAATACAATGGCTTTAATTTTGTAATATGGCATACTTTCTTGTAAGAGTATCATTTTCTGGTTTTAACAGATCTTGAGGTGCTGTAATGAAATTAAAGAGGGACAAAGTGAAAAGATTGTAAAAAATTGGGGAATTTTTACATTTTTCCTCAAACCTTAGGGGTTCAGGAAGTTAGCTTTAGATTTACTGGTTTTAAGGCTTTGGTGTTAAACTAAAATAACTATCAGCTTTTTACTTAACATGCCACTTAAAACAATTTTGAGTATATTTGACAGCAGTGTGAAATGTTGAATGCAGTGATAATCCTACATAGTGAGTGATGCCTCAGTGAAATCCGATTACTTATGGTCACAGGAGACTCATATAAATACCAGGTGTAAATGGTAATGTAAGGCATCACCTGGTGATGATACCAGGGGCATACCATACTCATAACGTGACCTTTTCCAGACGATTGAGATTTCTTCTTCTAACCTCTGTAAAAATGTCTTCATCTGCATGGTTTGTATAACCATGGTCACTACTATAATCCCAAGACACTTGGGCGGCAAAGAATGGCGCCACTAGAGCAAAGACTGCTCACAAAGAATAAACCATCAAACGGTATCTTTATACCATTTCTAATGGCTCGTCATCCCATGCGTGTCTTCGTCTAGGGAACCTGTGCATATCCACTGAGTCATTCTGTAATGAGACGCCGATGTCTGATCTCTTCACAAACCAACTGAAGACTGATAATCAGGCTGTTTGTAAGCAAATTACAGCACGGCAGAGAACGCTAACAAACACTGCTATAAAAGTGAAGTGCTTTCTCAAGATATCCATCGTTGTCCAGCTCTCATAAAAAATGTTACTGCCTGTCACCCGTAGCAGTCACGACTCAAGACCCGTGTGGCAGATTGCCCAATGCGGTGCTGATTTGTCACTGGTTGTTTTTATTGTAAGCACCTGGATTTATTCTAACAAATACAGCTTTGGGTTATGTGTATCTTATGTTTCATTTTTTTTGTGGAATTATACACAATATGTAGCTGTACTTGTCCTGTGAATAGTGTGTGTGTTTGCTCCTTTAATTATTTGACCCAATTTTAGTTTTAAAGAGCACAAATTATCCGATTCACAATTTTACATTTCATTTGGTGTGTTAGTGTGTATTAGTGCATGTTAACAAGATGCAAAAGATACAAACCCCAAAGTAAACGATGATGCTATCCTTTCAAACGTAAATATATTTTCTTGTACTACAACAAACACACAGATTGTAGGCAACAGTTTACTTCCTGAGATTGGTGATGTAGAAACAACCAACATTATCATAATTCCTACCACTTGGACTCATAGCCTTTAAGTTAACTTCTGTTAGCATTGCATTGTGCGCAAATCTTTCAAACACGGTAAGGAGCATCACATTTCCCGCTGCCATCAGAGGTATTCAAGCCAATCACAATGTACAGATTAGCTGGCCAATCAGGGACACAGCGCTTTTCAAATCAATGGGTTTTGTTCAAAATCCATGGGCTCTATTATATACCCGGCACAATGCGCGACGCAAGTGTCTTTTGCTAGTTTCAACCCAGCGCAATGATCATTTTCACGTTTAGCGCCATGTGGTTTAAATAGCAAATACATTTGCGCCCAATTTTGTGCCCATGGGCGTTCTGTTCTGAAAACGAGGGGTGTGTTCAGGCGCATTGTTGGCGCATTGCTATTTTGAGGCAAATAAAATAGACTACGCTATTGACCAACTAAAACCTGGTCTAAAGTCTATGGCGCAATAGTGTTTTTGTTATTTAATGAGCGGGTTAGAAATATGCACCTATAAACAGGACCCAAAACACTACCATTACTCATTAGGAGAATATTAACATCCCTTTTAGGCTGTGCGTTTGGCGCATTAACCATTTTTTCTGTCCTTAAATTAGCAAAAGTGGGTCCGCGCAACCCTTAAGACCGTGCGCTTTAGACAGTGCGCTTAGATTGTTAAAATATGGCCCCAAGTTGTCTTCTAATTGGTCGAATTAAACAGGATTTCCAGGAGACGTGTGTCAGTTGCTCAAACGGTCCAACTGGAAGCAACACATGCAATCTGATTGATGAAGAAAGCTGTCATGTTTACATCAGTGACAATGCTTCATCAAGATCAAATAAATGGCGTCCAAGAGTTTTGCTTGAAACACTTGTTGGAATCTAAAAGAGATATTTTAATGTGTTTGCCATTGTTGTTATGAACTTTAGAGCCGCTTGTAAATGAATGATCTACTGGTTGCACACCGGCTTGGTATTGTGGAAACATTTCCAACCCCTAAACATGACGCAGCACAATGCGAAACGTGATTGGTTGCTTTACGTGCCAGTCATATGGCCTCTTGGGTGGTCCTTTTTTTGAAGACCCACTGAAGTGCTTTGACATCCTGTAGATCGGTTGGTAGAGCATTGCGTTAGCATGGCAAAGGCCATAGATACGATCCCATTTGAACACACATACTGATCAAATGTACAGCTAAAAGCATCTGCCAGGTGAATAAATGTGAAATTTGAAGCTTTGTTTGGTGTGTTGATGTAATTTCCACTGAAACAGGAAGTTAGAGCAGGATGTTTTTGAGCGACCCCTCCCTCTTTCAAAATAGCCAATTGCATTTAGTTTACCTCCCAGTCTGGGGAAGCTAAAGTGCAGAATGATGTCATGAAAAATCTTTTATTCATACTGGAGGAAGTGGGAGGCTGCAAGTTCATATGCTTATATCTTCTACATTTTGTCAATGTTTCGGAGCACACTAGTTTAGATATCATTGAGGCTAACTTATTCATATTAAAGGCCCAAATTTTTTTAATTTCATAGGGACTTTAAAAATACATAAACCCTGACACTAGTTATGGTGTGTATACACTACAGTAAGCAATTTACAAAAACTATTAGAACCAGCGGGCACTAATCTAGTTAAAGCTTGTTTTCGCTTTGTGTACTGTACGGCGTGCTGCTCCCTTGCAGAAAAAATCAATATGAATCTTAGTTAACTCATTATAGCAGAATCCAAAGAGCAATGTAATAACATTTCCATGTTCCTGCTAGTCACATGAGCGTATCTTATTAGATTTATCCACATCTTTCATTTTTTCATTCATCCTGCATGCCTGAAATGTTACTTTGTGTCTATCTAAAGGTGACAAGCTGGGCTTTGGCTAACTGCAGGTGTGGTAAAGATCAGGGTGTTGTATATCTGCGTGCCCATGTGGACACAACGGCAGGCATCGTTGATCACACAGCTGTGCCAGACTCTCCCATCAGCCATCACTAAGAGCAGAGTGTCCCCATCCTCATCTATCAACACACGCTGTTTGGCAAGAAAAAAGCCTTTCATTACCACATGATATTGTTGTATGGGGATGTTGCATTCATTCATGCGTTCCGTGTATGGTTCCACACGGTGAGTCCATGAGAGCCATCTCTGCGAGCTGAAGAGAGCCGGGATAGTGGGCTTTAAAAGCTGCTGTCTCTTTAAGGTCAAGTGGATTTTTAAATGTTAGATGGTTTTAATATTGTAGCGCTGCTTTCCTGGTAAAGGTTTATTGCATCATTGCAGTATTGGCAGTTATGTGTGTCCGCTTTTTTCCTGCAACAGGTACAGTATGAATGATCTCGGCTTGTGTTTGTTTATACAGTAAGGTCCAACAGCCAGAGACCACATTGAAAATCTGGCATTCGAAAGCTCGGAAATGGCACCATGGATGTGTACTTGTGGTTTTGTGGATTTAAGATGCCGTGACTTGTACATATCTGTAAAGCCTGTTTCTTTTTCATGATTTGGAATGGGCTCACATGTACCCCATCCCATCATGTCAGAAAAACATGGATCGGGTTGTGTGCAATCAAGTTTAGTCCAGCAAAACGATCATTCCAATTACTCGGAAATAAGAAATATGTAAATTTTGCTTATAATATAATTTGTAATGAAAATACATGGTCTCAAACATTTGGACCCTATAAAGCGTGTGATAAGACATGGCAAGGTGGCATATATAATGTATTAACACATGACTACTCAGGGCTTTGGAGACCCTTTTTTCGTCTCACTTCACTTACAGTAATTGTACATTTTCCAAGCCACAGTCTAGCTGGACTTTTCCCTTATATACAGTCTCTGAACTAATCCACGTAAACCTGTGACACACACACACACACACGTTTCCCAATATTTCTATTCAGATTTTTCTGATTTTGCAAAAAAATGATTTTCAAGAAAAAAATCTTAGTATTTTTGTCTTCTTTTCAGTAAAAATATCTAAAAAATCTTAAATAGGCTTTATGCCTAGCTTCACTACTTCCTGAACTTCAGCCAGCTCCTTGTTTCATGTCTGCCATTATTGGACAAACTGATTAATCCAGGTGTGTCTGATTATTGTTGTTGTGACTACTGAGGTCAGGCACACCTGGATTAATCAGTTTGTCCAATAATGGCAGACAGGAAACAAGGAGCTGGCTGAAGTTCAGGAAGTAGTGCAGCTGGGCATAAAGCCTATTAAGATGCTTTTTCTTGATGAGCAAAATGACCCAAGCCCATAAGTCTAGTTTTTAAACCAAAAATATAAAATTTTCTTGAATTTTTCTTGAATTTAGTGTTTAAGAAACATTTTCAAGATTTTTTTGCTTACCCCTTGGCAGATTATTATTATTATTATTATTATTATTTATTTATTTTTTGCTTAAATTTGATATTTTTGTCTAAGAACTAGACTTATTTTATTGGGTCGTTTTGCTCATTAAGATAAAGCATATTAATTTAGGAATTTCCAGATATTTTTACTGAAAATAAGAGAAAAATACAAAGACTTTTTTTCTGGAAAATCATTATTTGCAGTGTATAGGTATGCACTGCAAAAAACGACTTCTTAATTAGTATTTAAATATCTACAAATTCTTAAATTAAGAAGTATTTTCTTGCTGAACAAAATGACCTAGGAAATAAGTCTAGTTTTAGACAAAAATATAAAATTTGTGTTTAAAACAAGCAAAAAAATCTGCAAATGGAATAAGAAAAATTTTCTTGAAATAAGTTAACTTTTTTCATAAACACTTAATTAAAGACATTTTTATTCCATTGGCAGATTTTTTGCTTGTTTTAAGCACTAATTCGCTTACATTTTAAATTTTTGTCTAAAAACTCATTTTCTACGACTTATTTTAGGTCATTTTGCTCATCAAGAAAATACATCTAAATTTAAGAATTTTTTTGATATTTTTACTGAAAACAAGACAAAAGAAAGTAATTTTTTGCAGTGTGGGTTACCAGTAGTGGACTAAAAACTGACTTTTAAGAATTTTTTTAAGAACCGACTAGATTATGTGACCAATCTTCTACTCATACCAACTTCTAGACAATAGGAGGGAGATTTGTGAGTGATTCAGCACCTTTAATATAGCGGTTATACCCAGCCTTTCCTGCATTTGCATCTGTTAAAATGACAGGCAGGTACTTTGTGACTTTGGCTGCTCTCCATTCTGTAAGAACGTGAAACATAAAAGAGATTTTATCTGAGACGGCTTGAGGAAATGACAGCATAGCTACTCGATGCTGGAGAAGCTGACAAGGAACTACAGAATGATGTATGACAAAATTGACAGAGAAAGAGCGAATGAGAGGAAAGAACAGGAAAAATAGATATCGCATTTGTCATATATCATATATCCATTACTCTAATAATGACTTGCGGGCAAGATTGTGCCGAAAATCATAGCTTTATAATTAGAGGGCATCTCATTATAGGGCACATGAAACAAGCCGTGATCCACTTCAGAGTGGGCTCTGGGATGCAAAGCACGATGGGACTGATGAGAGTGATATTTTCCCCAGCAGCGAGTGGGGCCACCTTCATATTTTGATCTTTAATGAAAAGAGTTTAGTATGCAAAGCGATATACTGTAGCTTGAGATGCTAGCAGTGTGTTTGATGGCTATGCATGCTGACGTTGACTGTATCTTCTCTACTGCGGGCTTGAGTACGCGCGCATGTGAGATCTCTAATTTGATGAAATGCAGACGATTGTCTGTCCTATCTGTCACATCGTGAGGATCTCAAGCAGACCTGGAGCATATGTTGGAAACAGATGTAGGCCTCTTCCTCCCTCTCTCCACGTTTACACACACACACTTCTCATCACATCAGGAAAAGTAGGTTGATTCTTCATAAGCCGAGTGGGGAAATTACTCCAGCCCACCATAAAATCCAAATAGCCACCTTCCTTCGTAGCCTCAGCTGGCAGATTTCTTTGAAGCTTTGTGTTTCAGATTCATCTTTGTCAAACATTAAGAGTATTTGTGCAAACACTTCTAAGCATTCAGTAATCTCAGCACACTTATTGTGTGGGTACATGTGTATGTATTTAAAGAAAAGGAAAGGAAGTGGTCGATTAACACATTCATGAAGGATAAAAAAAAAACACTCTTGATTTTGACAGTAATGTAATCTTATTATCCCTCAGTTCCCCTTCGAGGGAACTCGAGCTGCGTCGCCGAAGCTACGCTATGGGAACGCCCTCTGCGTGATTGCGTCTGAAGCACGTATGTCAAATCAGTCCAATGGTCAAGTGACACGTCATAGGCGGGTGACGTGGGAACCAGGAAGCTATAAAAAGAGCACCCAGCAAGCCAACTTCAGCTCTTTGTGCCTCAGCAAGCGAGTGTGTGTCATTATCATGTCTAAGTCCAAACAAAGTTTTAAGGAGTGTGCTTCCCCGTGTCCTCGTTTCATTACGAGCGAGGACTCGCATCATCTCTGTGTTATGTGCCTCGGGGCACAACACGCACGATCATCTCTTGAGAGGGGTGGTTGTGCACATTGTGATAGGATGCCGCTCCGTACGTTGCGCTCGCGGCTCGCACTCTTCGAGGAGGGTGGGGAGCCGCGTGTTCCCCACGGTTCTGGCCCCGCTGCTGCCGAGGCAGAGCGGAAGCTGCGATCGTGGGGATCACAACTAGATCTCGCGGACGAGCTTGAGACGGGTCTCCCCCTTTCTCAGCCTTCACCCGCGGGATCTAGTGCCCCGTCTCTGGATTCGGAAGCACGCGCTGCGGTTTCTTCCGCCCAGGGTGGGAGCCCAGATTTGCATTTATCGTCGTCCGAGGAAGTCGATATTATGTCTGTCGACGTGGTGGACGCTGAGGAGCCTTCTCATTCGTCCCCCGCGTTCGATGATTTGATGGAGGTTGTTACTAATGCCGTGGCTCGCTTAAAATTAGACTGGCCGGCGGAGACTCAGAGCGCGCGTCCTCAGAGTATGTTAGATGAGCGCTTTTTAAAACAGAAACCTCAACCTTCGCGGCGCAACATGCCTTTCTTTCCTGATCTCCACAGCGAGCTGTCGAGATCATGGAAAGCTCCGTATTCAGCCCGTGTTCATACCCCTCACGCCACCATGTATTCCAACATTGTGGGGATGGGTGAGCACGGATATTTAACGATGCCCCGGGTGGAGCAGACGCTTGCGGGCTATCTCTCCCCCGCTGCGGCGTCATCATTAAAATCGCCTTCGCTTCCCACGAAACCGGTTAGGTTAACCTCATCTTTAGTGGGTAAAGCTTATAAGTCTGCAGGGCAGGCTGGGGCTTCACTGCATACCTTAGCTGTCTTACAGGCGTACCAAGCAGAACTGCTTAAAGATTTAGGTGCTCTTGATTATAGGGCTGCTGGGCGGGAGCAGCCATCGACATCATATAGAGCATCGCAAAAGCATAGTGTTGCCACTCGTGGTCCCCCTCAAAAAAACTGGGGTTCGGGCGGTCGCGCTCAGACATCATCCAAGCAGAAAACAGACCTGAGGGCTGTTATTATGGCGAGGAAGGCGTCGGCTAAAAGAAGTCCTGAGGGACGTAGTGTCATATTTCCGAGGGCAGCCCCCAATCGGGGAGAGCCGGCAGTCACCTCACAACACGGTGCCCGTCTCTCCTCGATGCCCTCGGGATGCCAGTGTGTTAACCCCGCCGCGGTGTGTGTTTCGGGGCACAGCGGCTTCATATTCTTGTGTGACTCGTGCGCGGGGCACGCAACACCTCTCTCCGAGGAGGGAGGCATTAATATCACCCAGGTTGAAC